>NC_084813.1:11456126-11756598 GCF_963583255.1 Pyrus communis | reverse complement strand
TTTCTTGCCCCTGAGACAAGTTAGTTAGTAATTTAAGAAGTATATCATTGTCTAAAGTGTTACCTGAACTTGTTTGGGCAGATTGTGGAGGTGCTTGTGTGGGTGCGTATGGATTGTTGTAGAAGCCCGGGGGTTGTTGCCTAAAGCCTCCTTGTGATTAGGGTTGTTGTGGCTCCCTCCACTTGAAGTTTGGGTGATCTCTCCAACCGGGATTGTAGGTGTTGGAATATGGATCGTTCCTTGGTTGACTTTGGCTTTGAAATCCAATTGCATTCGCGGTCTCCCATCCACCATTCTCAATAAGTTGAGGACACTTGTCAGAGACATGTCGTTGGATAGAACATAGTCCACACACCATTGGTCCTTGGATCTTCATACCTTCGGCCATCTGAGACACAATAGAAGTAAGATTAGCTAATTGAGATTGAATATCGGATGAAGAACTTACCTCATTCACTTGTGGCCGTGGGTTATCCCTTTGTCCCATGCCTTCGTATTGTTGTGCATTCGATGCACGGGTTGCAATGAGTGTCTTGGCTGCCATGGGTGTTTTATCTACCAAAGCTCCTCCCGCCGAGGCATCTAGCATTTGACGTTCGATTGGTAGAAGGCCTTCATAGAAATATTGAAGGAGCAACTCTTCCTTCATTTGATGCTGTGGACATGAAGCAACAAGTGATTTAAAACGTTCATAATAAGTAGGAAAGGATTCACCTTGCTTTTGTTGTATGCCACTTATTTGTTTCCTCAGGCGAATGATTCTTGAAGTGGGAAAAAATTTCTCCAAGAACGCTCGTTTCATACTTTCCCAAGATGTCACTGTCCCTGGTGCTAGCTCAAATAACCAGTCTTTAGCTTTGTCCATTAGAGAGAATGGAAAAGCCTTCATCTTTAAGATGCTACCATCGACATTGACAGGGGTCATGCTTGAACAAACCACTTCAAATTCCTTCAAGTGCTTGTTAGGGTCTTCCATGGACAGCCCATGGAACTTTGGGACATGGTGCAACAAGCTAGACTTCAATTCAAACTCCTCGGTCTTGCCTTGAGCTGCCATGGGATATTGAATACATAAAGGTGCGGCATTGTCCATTCCCGAAGCCGAAAGCTCCTTGATTGTTCGATTGTCGGCTGCCATGATGGGTACTTCCTCAAAAGTTTCTGCCGTGCCCCTTTCTTCCTCTTCTACAACTTGTTCTTCAAGGTCAGGTTCAGGGCTAGGTGGGTTAGACTCTTGCTGGTTCTTTTGTCTTCTCAAAGTCCTCTCAAAATCGTCGTCAAAGTCCAAAATATTCGTATGAACAGGTTGGGAACTTCGAGTCATACACTAGTACCTAAACAAACAATGAAACAAACAAATCAGTAACTAAAATAGAAAACAAACGAAAAAAAAATAAAAAAATAAAAAAATAACGAGGGATTAGCAAAGTTGCTAATCCCCGGCAACGGCGCCAAAATTTGATGCGAAAATAGTTAAGCACACAAATTAACCCTCTTGTTGTCAAATTGTAGTATGGATGCAAGTAGGGATCATTCTGGAACGGGGATTAGGAGGGCTTGCTAAAACCTCTAAACTGACTTAAAAACATAAAAACAAAGTTAAAAACGTTCACAAAGACTCAAAGGACTCAAAACACGTTCAAAAGACTCAAAACTGCCTAAAAACACTAACTAGGCAGTTTCTGACCTTAAACACAATTTGGGACGAATTTAAGATTATGGTTTGATTCAAAACACTTTAAAACACAAACTAAACAAATTCTAAACACTATAGAATAAGAAAGTAAAGGGGGGTTTTGATTTGACGAAAATTGAAATAACAAAACAAGTTATAAAACTAGGCAGATTGTAAAACGAATTTTGGAAACAAGATGATGGATGGATTAGTTAGAGGTCCATTCTCCACACATGACACATTTGTATATAAATCGATTTTCCAATTTCTTTTCACTAACTATGATGCTCAACACCCCAAGTTAACCGTGATGCACTAATTAACCCTCAGATTTCCTTATGTCATTGAATTGGATGATGCATGTGACAATTCAAATCATTCTCCAACGGTCCTCAACATGAATGCATAGAAGAGATACAGTGAGAGATCATTATGTTCCATGAAAATCATAAGTGTTGACGAGGCAATTGTAACTATGAATGCATGATACTCTTGCCAAGAATTCAATTAACGCGGTTGTGACTAGCAACCTTCACTACTCATGTTTATAAACTTGTGACGATTAGGTGAAACTTGTTCATAAACTAGCATCAAGTTCATGCATGAAAACTAAGTATGCATCCTTAATCAACATACAAGAACAAGTTTTTAATAAACAGATAATTGAATTGCAATCATAACTTAACAAATCACAATTGGAAGAAATCAATTCATATCTCAAACATGTTCATGGCTTCAAACTTTCCCCTAACTAATTAGGGGTTTAGCCACTCATGATTACAGCAAACTCAGAAAGTAATAACAAAGTAAACATTGAAAACAAGAACGAAGTACACCTAAGAACGCTCCAATCTGCGAGCATGAAACGTTCAAGGCCTCCTTCCTCTCCTAATTGATGCGGCACAAGAGGTTATTGTGAGTTTAGGGGGTTATGGATGATGTAGAATGATGGATTTAGGTTTGGGATGGATGTAGGGGACAGCAAGGGTTGGTTTTGGGCAGAAAATATGGAGAATGGTGAAGTATGGATGTGTTAGAGGGAATGGATGAATTTCTGGCGTGAATGGTGAATGAATGAATCATTTGTGGTTGCAACAAGGAGGTTTTATTATAGGATTTCAGGAATTAAACCCTAGGTTATTTAGGTAATCAGAATTTAAGTCAAAAGCTTTTAGAAATAGGAAATCAAATTAGAAATTTAAAGGAAAGTGGTTAATAGGTGCGGCAATGGCATAAAACACAATAGGAATGTGTTTTAATGCAAGGAAATAGGAAAGAACTATCTCCCTTGCACGGCAAGGCTTGCATAGGAAATAAGTAAGTGTTTAATTCCCCAAATCCATTCTAAGAATCAGGAATTAAGTTAAATCCCCTTAGAATAGGTAATTGAAATCAGGAATTAAGGAGAAGGGCTAAGTCTTGCGACAAAGGGAGGAAAAGAAGGGGAAAGTGCAATTAAACTTGCAGATTTTGAGTGAAAGGGAATGTATAGGTGCGGCTAAGACTTTTAAGAAAGGGATTGTGACATAATCTTGCAGATTTTGGGAGAGAAAAGGAAGGTAAGGTGCGGCACAATTTAGGACATGTCTAGGGCTTCTAGAACATGTGATTTAGGCAACCAACATTATTTGGAAACTCCCAATAATGGAAACTGGTTTCCAATTCTTGATTCCTCATTCTTCCTTCGACTCTAGGCTCACTTGGTCTTCAATTTCGTCCAACACTTTGGCTCCAAGCATAAGCTATCCATCTTTAGCCCAAAAGTGCTCCAAAAGACTCCAAAATGCACTTCTTTGCTCCTTTAGCCCTCAGAACCTGAAAACATACGAAAATGGCTTAAAAGACTTAAAGAACTAAGAAAACACAACGTAAATGCATGAGAACAAGCCAATTAAGTCGCATAAATATGCTCCTATCAAAAGTAAGTGAAAATGTATCCGCGGTTTTGCAACGAAAGTTACCTCCAAAACGTAAGGATCCAGGGAGTTTTACTATCCCATGCATAATTGGAAACACTAGATTTGAACAATGCATGTTAGATTTAGGTGCTTCTATTAATGTCATGCCATATTCCATTTATGCATCTATGAACCTTGGTGAGTTAAAACAAGATGGCGTTATAATTCAATTGGCCGATCGTTCTAATGTTTATCCCAAGGGAGTCCTTGAGGATGTTTTAGTGCAGGTCAATCATCTTATCTTTCCTGCAGATTTTTATGTCTTAGAAATGGAGGATTTGAGCCATGCTCCATCATTGCCACTCTTGCTAGGCCGTCCGTTCATGAAAACGGCCCAAACAAAGATCGATGTGGCCAAGGAAGCACTAACAATGGAGTTTGGTGGTGATATAATTAAATTCAATGTTTATGACTCTATTAAGAATCCTAACGATAGTCATTCTTGTTTTGTCATAGATGTGCATAAGGACATAGGGCCGAAAGGATCCACACTATATGGCCGAAAGTAGCCATGGGGACATTGTTGATAGGGCTGCCGATTTTGAGCCTTCACTACAATATGTTTGTAAGTCGTCAAGCCCAATTTCAATTCCCATTTCAAATAATAGGTTGTTACCTTCTGTGGTGCAGGTGACCAACCGATTTGAAGGTGGTGGGAGCATGTACATGAACTTTCGGAACCACAACACCACCATCAGGGAGGATCACTATCCCCTCCCATTCATTGAGCCATATGATGAAAGTGTTGAAGTGCAGGTTGTGGAGGACATCACCCTCCATGCCGTGGGTTCTAAGTAATGGGGAATGAGCATACCATCGTCCGGCTACAAGACGTTAAAGCAAGCGTTTCGTGGGAGGCAACCCATGCAATCACTAAGGAGAGGATGGCATTTACACTCCATACCCAGATTTGCGTCCCTAACTTATTCTCTTTGTTATTTACATTCTGCCATATTTAGTGTGTTTAGTTGCTGTTTGTGTGTTTGTTTTTGTTTGGTGTGATTTTAGGCTTAAAACATTGAGGACAATGTTTGATTTAAGTGTGTGTGTGGGGGGGGGGGGGGGGGGTAACTAATGTTGTTGATGCAAATTCGTGGGATTTTATCACCCATAACTTCCAATGTTGTTCCTTGCTGTTTTTAAGTGTTTTTAAGCCATTTTAGAGTGTTTTAGTGTGTGTTGACTTAAAAATCCGAAAAACCCATAAAAATTTGAAAAATTGTTTTGAAAAACCCAAAAAGAGTTGTTTTTGTGTGTTTGTTTGTGTCGTAGGTCACCTTCCAACACAATGATGAGGATTTGGTTTTTAATTGCATGATGGTTAAAGAAAGTTACAAACATGGATGGACGTTTGATATACTCTTTGGTTTATGCTTGTTTGTAGTTATAGTTTACAAATTCACATGTAATCACAAAAGATAAAATCAGTTTTTGTAACATGCTTGAAGGAATGAACTCAAACTAACGCTACATCCCTGTGAGACTTGAGCCTAAACGTTTATTTAGAGACTTGAGCCTAAACGTTTATTTAGAGAGTAATAATCTGTGCATCATTGTTTTCTAAAGTCGTTGCATGATCTCATTATTCATTGCTTGGTGATAGGAGCATATTTATGCGACTTAAATGGCTTGTTCTCGTACATTTACGTTATGTTTCTTTAGTTATTTTAGTTCTTTATGCTTCTTTTGTGTGTTTTCAGGTTCTAAGGGCAAAGTATGCAAAAGGATGCCTTTTGGAGCCTTTTGGAGCAAATTAGAGATTGGAATGGATATCATATGCTTGGAGCCAAAAGGATGGACGAAATTGAAGACTTGAAGTAGGAAAGTTAAATCCTAAAAAGACCTCATGTTTGAGCATCATTGAAAATTCCTACGCATTTTAGAACACAAAAACAACATTCCTAGCAACCTTAGGACATTGTCGTGTGTTTCCTTGTGTCTCCCTTCCTTGCCATGCAAGGAAGGGCTTTGTTCCCTATTTTAAATACTTAAACACTACCACTTATCATTCACCAGATATCATTCACCACTTATCATATCATACATTCATTTATCACTTATCATAATCATTCACTTATCACTTAACATATCATACACTTATCACTTATCACTCATAATCACCTACAACATCCACCTACTTCACCTACTTCACCTACAACATCCACCTACTTCACCTACAACATCCACCTACTTCACCTATAACATCCACCTACTTCACCTACAAATGACATAGCCATATGTTCCCTCCACTACTCCTATAAATACCCTTGCATTCATTCATTCAAAAAAACATCTCATTTTCATACACAACACACCACAAACACTCCCATCTCTCCCCTTATAATCCAAACACCATTTTTCCATTCCACACTTCCATCCCCCAAACCAATTATCCCTAGACCTTATGCTATTGTGCCGCAACAAAGAAGGAGAAAGAAGAGAGGAGAAGCCTTGGACGTTTTGGCTATTCAAGCTTGGATTGTTGGAGCGTTTCTAGGTGTATTCAATCTTTGTTTTCAATGTTTAATTTATATTCTCTTTGTTTTGTTGTAAACATGAGGAGCTAAACTTGTTTTAGCTAGGGGAGACTTTGAAACCATGATTATATTTGCAATATGAATTGATTAATTCCAGTTGTGATTTCATAAATTGTGAATGCAATTTACTTAACCGTTTGATGGATAACTTATTCTTGTTTGTTGATTAAGGGTGCACACTTAGTTTGCATGCATGAATTTGGGGCTAGAATATAAGGGAGTTTCACATAATCGTTACAAACTTATATTCACAAGTAGTTAAGGTTGTTTTCACAATCATGTTAAGTAAATTCCTAGCATGAGTATCATGATGTCATAGTTACAAGTGCTTTGTCAATACTTATGATTTTCATAGAACGTAATGATCTTTGATTGTATCTCTATTATGATGTCATGTAGGGGACTTTTGAAGAATGCTTTGGGTTGTCGTATGATGTCATCCAATCCAATAACTTAAGGAAAATCTGAGGGTTAATTAGTGATGTCACGGTTAATCTAGGGTGTTGAGGTTCATGGTTTATCGAAAAGCAACTGGAAATCAATTTGTATGCAAGTGTGTCATGTGTGGAGAAGGACCCTCTAGCTAGCTAATCACCCATCCATATCCCCAAATTCGTCCAAAGTTTACTTAAGTCTTTTAGTTACTTGTTTTTTCTTTTAAATTCGTCAAAAACCTAATCCCCTTTATTTAGTTGTGTCAAATCTGTCCTAATTGTGAGTTTGAGTGTTTTTGAGTCAAAACCAATTCTATTTTCGTCCAAGTCAAGTCCTAGAGTCTAAATTGAGTCTTTTTTATTGTTTTGAGTTGTTTTGAGTCTTTTAAGTTTGTTTTGAGTCATACAAGTTTAGTTAAGAGTCTTTTGATTTTGTTTACGTGTTTTGAAGTATATTTTTACATCTTTGAGTCAGTTTTCATTAGATTAGCAATCCCTCCTAATCCCCGGTCCAGAACGATCCCTACTTATACATATAGCCAAGGAGGCTCAACAAGAAGCATATTGGCAACCATATGAGGAGTTCAATACAACACCTATGCAGCCACCACAACCTCCCCCACAACAATTCCAATCAAGTTCAAGTATGTCCATGGATAATGATAAAAATTTTCAATTACTAACCTCTTTGACGCAGGACGAACAAAATCAAGACAAGAAGTTGGGTAAATTGGACGAGCAATTTGGGCAGATTATGGAGTTCATGAAACAAATTCAAGAGCAAAGTGAACTCTCCAACTCAACTATTGAAAACTCGAAGGAAGATTTTGAAATCCATAATGCTATCACTTTGGGAAGTGCTATGGAGGTTGGAGCTGACCTAAAAATGTCCAAACATAGCCTAGAAGTGGAGGAAGAGCTGCTAATTGAGGAGGAGGAAGAAGACATGCACACGGAAAGGGTAGAACAACCCTTGCCGCAGCCCCCTAAGCCCTCTAAACCACCCACCACCAGTAAGGACGTCCCAATTCCATGTTATTCTGATGTTATTCCACCCAATGTCCCTTTTCCTAGCAGGTTTTTGATTCCCAACCAAGAAGAGAGTAAAAAGGACATCGTGGAAGCCTTCCCAAAGGTGCAAAATGCTATTCAAATTCTTGGTGCAACACAGCAAGTTTTAGATGGTGTTGAATTCTTCAAAGGACTTTGTACACCAAGAAGAATGATTCAAGAGAAGGTAGTGGCTGGAGAAGATGTAGAAGGCATCAAAGAGGACATATTTGAAACCACAATTCCCAAGGAAGTTGGATTTTATGACACGGGACAAGTCATAACTTTCGAAGGGGTGTTTATTCTGGACTTCATTTTGGAGCACACAGGTAAGCCGCCTCCCCGAATTTCAATTTTCTTTTATACTAACATGTGGTTAATTATTCAGGCACCCAATCTGGAATTTAAACTATTACCGGATCATTTCAAGTATCACCGCCCATTCAAAGATAAATTCCATGCCGTTTGATTTTATTTATGTAAAAAAAAAAAAAAAAAAAAAAAAAAAAAAAAAAAAAAAAAAAAAAAAAAAAAAAGATACTAAACATGGAGAAAGATGGAGCCTTCACAGAGGATGTTTACGTGAAGCCCCGCTACGAGGCGTCGAAGCAGAAGGAATAGAAGCGGAAGGCATAGGAGCGGAAGGCGCAGAAGCGGGAGGTATCGGAGCGGAAGCCATCGGAGCTAGAGCATTCCAGGCCTCAATACTTGGCCAAGCGCTGGATGACCCAGGAAAAAGGTGCCTCTGGAGACAAGCCGCAAGCCTTTGACGGTCACTGTGAATTCGACCCTCAGATTCTTGCAGCTCATCAAGCTTTCTCTTCATGCCCGACGAATAGTTATTTGCAAGCACATGCAAACTTCTATTCTCGTACTTAAGCTGTTGGATCTCTTGCTTAAGACTCTCCACCTCTGCCATCAATGATTCCACCTGACGGGAGCGGGCAAGCAGGCGTTGGCCCATGTTGGACACAGAACTCGCACACCGAACACTAAGTGCGAGGGACTCTTGAACGGCCAACTCATCGGACCGTCCTGACAGCAGCCTACTATCTTTTGGAGTGAGGAGGTTCCTAGCTACTATTGTAGCTGTTGTGGCGTCCTGCATCACGGAGTCTTCACCTGTAAGAAGACCGTTAGAAGATAAGAAAGAAGGGCGCCATACGTTACCTTGACGCGGCGCGCCTGTATCACTGCTAAGGCTCAATTCCAAGCTAAGGTTCGATGAGTTTGCCATTTTTCAAAAGTGTTCAAAGAAAAGGGATGGAGTTAAATTTCAAGGGGCCGGAGTCGATCTTCAAGAATGGGAAATCTTCAGAGAGTGTTTGTTGTGGTGATCGATAGCTCAATAAAAAAGCCAAGGCGACGCGTCCACCGATTCAAAAAGCCGGAATTTCCGGCGTAATTTTGGCGACGCTTTCTCGGCTTTTCAGAAGACGCGTTCAACTTTGTCAAAAGATTTCTTCTTTTCAGACAACACGTGGAGGCCATCACCGCAACTACATATCTTTAGCCGACAAGCGCAAAGTTCGGCGACGCTTTCTCTGCTTTTCAGAAGACGCGTGCAGCTTTGTCAAAATGAGCCGCATCTGCACTACCACGTGTCGTTTAGAAAGCAAAGGGGCGTCGTTCAGAAATCGAAGAGGCGTGCTCAGAGATCGAAGAGGCGCCACTATTTCAAAAAGCCGGAATTGCGGGATCAAAACGTTTGTCGACAAGGGTAAAAAGTACCACCACTTGATATTATCTCTATATATGTCGACCTTCGTCTTTTATGGCAGGGCAAACCTGAAGAAAATGCCCAACTCTCCCTCACCTCTGAGGGTACACTCCCAGCCAAGCCTTTTGAAATATTCAATTCTTTCTTCTTCCCCAAAGATGATACCAGATGCCTGGAGTACATATGACCCAGGAGGAAACAGCACAACAAATACATGTGCTGATTCATTCACCGCTTCTTCAAAAGCAAAGGTATCTCATATCATCAAGGTCAAAAGCAAAAGTATCTCATATCATGCTCTTTCCCTGTCTTTTTCTTTGTCCTTGTTCTTACTCGCATGGCAAAGTAAAAGAAGCAATCAGCCGGCACTTAGAGTCAGTCTTCCGATCTGGAGCCAACTGCCTGGGATCTATTCCTGATTGCTTACCTAGCGTTGCTCTCGAGTAGTCATCTTCAACGGTTGATACACTTCCGGAGAAGGGATCACTTCTGCAAAGGGGAGCGAGTAAGGCAAGTGAAAATGATACATTGAAGCATGTGGAGACAAACATAGGCTGAGTTATCCTCCAACCCTTTTCAATACGAATTGGAAAGATTGAACAAAGAAACAGACCAAAGGGGTAAGCTCAGACCTTCGGGGGAGACCAAAAGAACCATCCTGCTGCCCAGTTCAAGAAGTAGCACAAAGGAAAATCAACGATGGGCAGAAACCAGTTCAAGAGTAAGCCTGTGGAATCACAAAGATCAAAAGCCTCAATGCAATTACCAAGGAGAAGATGGAATTTACACTCTATAACCAGATTTGCGTCTCTAAACTCTTCTCTTTGTTAATTACATTATGCCATGTTTAGTATGTTTAAGTGCTTTTTGTGTATTTACTTATGCTTTGTGTGAATCTATGCTTCAAACATTGAGGACAATGTTTAATTTAAGTGTGGGGGGGTAACTAAGTATGTTGATACAAATTCGTTGAATTTTATCACCCACACTTCAAGTGTTGTTCCTTGCTGTTTTAAATGTTTTTAAGGTGTTTTTAAACTGTTTTAGCGTGTTTTGTTTTATAACTCCGAAAATCACATAAAAATTTGAAAAATATTTTTTTGAAAAGCCTAAAAAGAGTGTTTTGAGTTGTTTTTGTGTCTTAGGGAACCTTCCAACGTTATGATGAGGATTTGGTTTGTAATTGCATGACTGTTAAAAAGAGTTATAAACATAGAGAAAAGTTTGATTTACTCTTGGTATATGCTTGGTTATGGTTATAATGTATGACTTCACATGCAATCATAAAAGAAAAAAAAAAAAAATTCGTTTTTGTAACATGCTTGAAGGAAGGAACTCAAACAAACGCTACAACCCTGAGAGACTTGAGCCTATAACGTTCTTTGGAGAGTATAATCTGTGATTTCTTGTTTTCTAAAGTCGTTGCATGATCTCATTATTCTTTGCTTGGTTACTACTTAGAAGGCGTTTCATCATATAGTTCCAAATGCTAGAACTCATGCCCATTTCATTCAAAGCATGTTATTGATTTGCATAACACATATTCAAGAAGAAGTTGTGTAGTGACCACAACCATAGCCAAATAGCCTTACTTCCCATACTTCGTATATGTTGTAAGTTTTAACCCCGTTGAGCCTTGTTTAGCCTTTATTCTTTGTTTACCCACATTTTTCTCACCTAGCCTAGTTTAGGACAATCCCCACCCTTGTTCTTAAAAGATAGTGAGCATGACTTAATTGAATTCCTTTTGAGTTACATTATGAAAGAAAATAAGTGTGGGGGAGAGAATGTTTAAGTGTTGATGTTTTGAGATTCAAAAGAAAAGAAAAAAAAAAAAAAAAAAAAAAAAAAAAAAAAAAAAAAAAAAGAGAAAAGAAAAAAAATGAAAGAATAAGTGATTGAAGAAAGGTTCCAAAACACCAATTCTGGGTGTAAATTGTCTAAACTCTCCCTTTTTGTTCAAAAGTTGAGTTTTCATTCAAAAGTGAATTCTAAGTTGATTCAAATGCTTTGCTCACTATTTCTTTAAAAACCTTTGTTTTCCATATCCCTTCTTTGTTATCCACATACCCCAAGCCCCGTTACAACCCTTGACTTCTATCTTGAGTGTTGTGTATTTCAATTTGTGGAGTTTGAACTTGGTATGGGCTTATGGTGTCACTGGTTCTCGCGTCTAAGTAGTAGCATTCCATTCATGAGATCATATCTAAACATGCTTATTAACTCCAGAAAATGCTTTCCTTATTATAACATATGTGAGTGTTCGTCTACATGTTTACATCAATCTTCTCACATATACCTAGTGTAGGGTGTGTAGTCAGAAAATCTGTGTGAAAAACGAGAGTACATCTAGTAAGAAATTGAGGGAATTCTCTAAGGCATGTTACTACATTCAAAACATGGTTTTAAATGCTTAGTTGTGAACTAGTATGTGGTGACTATGAGTAAGAATGTACTTAAGTGTAAAGATGGCTCAAATCTGTGAGAATAATGATTTTTAATTTGTCATGTGCATTGGAAGTCCCTGATACGATTGTTGGAAGGTGTAGGTTGTGTTTTGTTCTTTTTGTTTTGTTTTTCTGTTTTGCTCGAGGACTAGCAAAAGCTAAGTGTGGGGGTATTTGATAGGAGCATATTTATGCGACTTAAATGGCTTGTTCTCGTACATTTACGTTATGTTTCTTTAGTTATTTTAGTTCTTTATGCTTCTTTTGTGTGTTTTCAGGTTCTAAGGGCAAAGTATGCAAAAGGATGCCTTTTGGAGCCTTTTGGAGCAAATTAGAGATTGGAATGGATATCATATGCTTGGAGCCAAAAGGATGGACGAAATTGAAGACTTGAAGTAGGAAAGTTAAATCCTAAAAAGACCTCATGTTTGAGCATCATTGAAAATTCCTACGCATTTTAGAACACAAAAACAACATTCCTAGCAACCTTAGGACATTGTCGTGTGTTTCCTTGTGTCTCCCTTCCTTGCCATGCAAGGAAGGGCTTTGTTCCCTATTTTAAATACTTAAACACTACCACTTATCATTCACCAGATATCATTCACCACTTATCATATCATACATTCATTTATCACTTATCATAATCATTCACTTATCACTTAACATATCATACACTTATCACTTATCACTCATAATCACCTACAACATCCACCTACTTCACCTACAACATCCACCTACTTCACCTACAACATCCACCTACTTCACCTACTTCACCTACAACATCCACCTACTTCACCTACAACATCCACCTACTTCACCTATAACATCCACCTACTTCACCTACAAATGACATAGCCATATGTTCCCTCCACTACTCCTATAAATACCCTTGCATTCATTCATTCAAAAAAACATCTCATTTTCATACACAACACACCACAAACACTCCCATCTCTCCCCTTATAATCCAAACACCATTTTTCCATTCCACACTTCCATCCCCCAAACCAATTATCCCTAGACCTTATGCTATTGTGCCGCAACAAAGAAGGAGAAAGAAGAGAGGAGAAGCCTTGGACGTTTTGGCTATTCAAGCTTGGATTGTTGGAGCGTTTCTAGGTGTATTCAATCTTTGTTTTCAATGTTTAATTTATATTCTCTTTGTTTTGTTGTAAACATGAGGAGCTAAACTTGTTTTAGCTAGGGGAGACTTTGAAACCATGATTATATTTGCAATATGAATTGATTAATTCCAGTTGTGATTTCATAAATTGTGAATGCAATTTACTTAACCGTTTGATGGATAACTTATTCTTGTTTGTTGATTAAGGGTGCACACTTAGTTTGCATGCATGAATTTGGGGCTAGAATATAAGGGAGTTTCACATAATCGTTACAAACTTATATTCACAAGTAGTTAAGGTTGTTTTCACAATCATGTTAAGTAAATTCCTAGCATGAGTATCATGATGTCATAGTTACAAGTGCTTTGTCAATACTTATGATTTTCATAGAACGTAATGATCTTTGATTGTATCTCTATTATGATGTCATGTAGGGGACTTTTGAAGAATGCTTTGGGTTGTCGTATGATGTCATCCAATCCAATAACTTAAGGAAAATCTGAGGGTTAATTAGTGATGTCACGGTTAATCTAGGGTGTTGAGGTTCATGGTTTATCGAAAAGCAACTGGAAATCAATTTGTATGCAAGTGTGTCATGTGTGGAGAAGGACCCTCTAGCTAGCTAATCACCCATCCATATCCCCAAATTCGTCCAAAGTTTACTTAAGTCTTTTAGTTACTTGTTTTTTCTTTTAAATTCGTCAAAAACCTAATCCCCTTTATTTAGTTGTGTCAAATCTGTCCTAATTGTGAGTTTGAGTGTTTTTGAGTCAAAACCAATTCTATTTTCGTCCAAGTCAAGTCCTAGAGTCTAAATTGAGTCTTTTTTATTGTTTTGAGTTGTTTTGAGTCTTTTAAGTTTGTTTTGAGTCATACAAGTTTAGTTAAGAGTCTTTTGATTTTGTTTACGTGTTTTGAAGTATATTTTTACATCTTTGAGTCAGTTTTCATTAGATTAGCAATCCCTCCTAATCCCCGGTCCAGAACGATCCCTACTTATACATATACTACAATTGTCAAAAAGAGGGTTTAATTTGTGTGCGTATAAAACTCGCATCACTTGGTTACTACTTAGAAGGCGTTTCATCACTTAGTTCCAAATGCTAGAACTCATGCCCATTTCATTCAAAGCATGTTATTGAATTGCATAACACATATTCAAGATGAAGTTGTGTAGTGACCACCATCAAAGCCAAATAGCCGTGTGCCCTTCACTCATTTTGTGTTTAAGTTTAACCCCATTGAGCCGTGTTAGCCCATGTTCTTTGTTAACCCATATCATCCTCACCTAGCCTAGATTAGGACCACCCATACCCTTGTTCTTGAAGCATAGTAAGCATGACTGAAAATGAATTCCTTTTGATTAATGCGTTGCAGGAAATAAGTGTGGGGGAAAGAGTATTGATGTGAGTTTATGTGCCATAGGCACGGATAGAAAAAAAAGAAGAAAAAAAAATGAAAAAGAAGAAAAAGAAAAATGTGAAAAAGAAGAAAGAAAGAAAAGGAGTTGAAAATAAGTGAGAATGAACTCACAAGTGTTGGGTGTTGAAGAAAGGGTCCAAAAAGTTGAATATGGCCCTAAGAGTTGTTTGAATCTCCCCTATTTGTCTAAAAGTTGATTTCTGCATTCTAAGTGAATTCTAAGTCTCAATTTCATTACTTTGCTTGCTATTGCTTAAGGAACTTTTGTTTATCCTTATCTTTCCTTGTTAGCCAATACCCCAAGCCCCATTACAACCCTTGACTTCTATCTTGAGTGTTGTGCATTTCAATTGTGGAGTTTGAATTTGGTATGAGCATATGGTTCTCGCATCTAAGTAGCAGCATTTCATTCATGAGATCATATCTAAACATGTTTAATTACTCCAGAAATTGCGTTCTTTGTTATAACATATGTGAGCACTAGTCTTTCATGTTTACATCAATCTTCTCACATATAACTATTGTAGGGTGTGTAGTCAGAAAATCTGAGTGAAAATTGAGTGCATAACTAGTGAGGAATTGAGGGAATTCTCTAAGGCATGTTACTACATTCAAAATGTGTTTTAATTGATTAAATGCGAACTAGTGAATGGTGATTATGATTAAGTATGTGCTCGGGGGGAAGGAAGACTAAAAGCTATGTGAGTAATGATCTTTGACATGTCATGTTTCATTGGAAATCCCTGAGGCAAACGTTGGAAGGTTTAGGTTTTGTTTTGTTTGTTTTGTTTCGTCTTATTTTCTTTAGTTGTTTTGTTTTGCTCGAGGACTAGCAAAAGTTAAGTGTGGGGGAATTTGATAGGAGCATATTCATGCGACTTAATTAGCTTGTTCTCGTGCATTTATGTTGTGTTTCCTTAGTTATTTTAGTGTTTAAAGTCACTTTTGTGTATTTTCAGATTATAAGGCCAAAGTGTGCAAGAAGATGCAAATTGGAGTCTTTTGGAGCAAAAGAGGAATGAATGAGTTGAAGACTTGAAGAAACGATGAATTCCTACTCCAACGATGAATTCCTACTTCAATGAGGATTCCTACTCCAACAAGGTTTCCTACTTGAAGTAGGAAAGTTAACCCTAGGTTTCCCGTTTTGGTAACCTTTCCTAATCTAAACGTCCGTATTTTCTAGCCACTTTGAAGGCCTTGTAGGCACTTTAGGACACAAAACAAAGGCCCTAGGCCCCTTAAACCCCTGTGCCGTGCCTTAACCCTTCTTCCCTTCCCTTGCCGTGCAAGAGGGGCAATTTTGTCCTAGGTTTGCACTTAAAACACATGCTCCTAACCTAATTTAAAACCCTAGCCGCACCTTGCAACCATTCCCTTTTAATTTCTGATTTTATTTCCTAATTTTAAAAGCCTTTGATTTAATTTTAATAAGCTAGGGTTTTATTTCTGAAACCATATATATTTTAAACCCCTAGCCGCACCCTAGTCTCTCCTCTCTCATTCAATTTTCATTCTTTTCATCAGCCACATTCTCTCCCACCTTTGCCGCAGCCACCATCACCCAAAACCCTCCAATCCGTAGCTTCTCCATCAATTCCAGCCACCATCCAACCTTGCCGCAGCACCACCATCCATTCCACACCTCCATACACCATTCAGACCCCTTGCCGCACCACCATATCCCCATAAACCCATCTACAAACCAGAAAAACATCCAAAAATCCATAAAACCTTCTCTGCCGCAGCAAGAAGAAAGGAGAAAGAGGAGCTTAAACGCGCAGAAATTCAAGTGGATTTGTTGGGCGTTCTAGGTGTAATCAATCTTTTGTTCTTTATGTTTAATTTCAATTTTGTTTCTCTTTCTGTGAACATGAGAGGCTAAACCCCTAGTTAGCTAGGGGGTGATTTGAAACCATGTTTATGCTTGCAATATGAATTGATTACCTTTGGCTGGAATTTCATGAGTTGTGAATTCAATTCGTTTAACTGTTTGATTGATAACTTATTTGTGTATGTTTATTGAGAGTGCATGCTTAGTTTTCATGCATGAATATGACGCTAGAATAGAAGTGAGTTTCACCTAATAGTTACAAACTTATATTCACAAGTAGTGGAGGTTGCTTATAAACAATCGCGTTAAATGAATTCTTGGCACTAGTTTCATGCTCATCATAGTAACGAATGCCTCGTCAACACTTATAGTTTTCATATTGCTTAATGATCTTTGATTGTACCTTTATTGTGCTTTTCACGTAAAGGACTTTTGGAGAATGTTTTGAATTGTGTATGCGCTGTCCCATCCAATTCATTAACTTAAGGAGAACTTGAAGGTTAATTTAAGCAGACCTAATTAACCTGGGGTGTTGAGTTTCATAATTCATCGAAAGACCAACTGAAAATCATCTTGTATGCAAGTGTGACATGTGTGGAGAAGAACCTTCTAGCTAGCATTGCATCCATATTTTCATCAAATTCATCTTTACAATCTGTTTTAATTACAATCTGTGCATTTTATTTAATTTCGTCAAAAACTAAATCCCCCTTTACTTTAGTGCCCAATTTAGTTAGAAAGTGTCTTAGTTTGTGTTTCTAAGTGTTTTGATTCAAGTTATTACCCAAATTCGTCCAAATTAGTGTAAGTGCTCAAAACTGCCCAGATTGTGTTTTTAAGGCAGTTTTGAGTGTTTTGGGGCTGTTTTGAGTCTTTTGGTTTGTTTTAGTGTTTTATTGTTTAGTTTTGCATTCTTTGAGTCTAGTTTAGTGTTTTAACTTGTGTTTTACGTTTTTGAGTCAGTTTTCAAGTGATTTAGCAATCCCTCCTAATCCCCGGTCTAGAACGATCCCTACTTATTCATATACTACAATTGTCAAAAGAGGGTTTTAATTTGTGTGCTTATATATTTCGCATCACTCCATCATTGCCAATCTTGCTAGGCCGTCCGTTCATGAAAACAACCCAAACAAAGATTGATGTGGCCAAGGGAGCACTAACAATGGAGTTTGGTGGTGATATAATTAAATTCAATGTTTATGGCTCTACTAAGAATCCTAATGATGGTCATTCTTGTTTTTCCATTGATGTGCATAAGGATATAGGGCCGAAAGGATCCACACCTATCAAGAAGGATGTATCAAGAACCACCATTGGAGAGGAACTTGGAGTGATTGCCCTACAACCACCCAATATGGCCGAATGTAGCCATAGTGACATTGTTGATAGGGCTGCCGCTTTTAAGCCTTCACCACAATATGTTTGTAAGTCTTCAATCCCAATTTCAATTCCCATTTCAACTAATAGGTTGTTACCTTCTTTGGTGCAGGTGCCCAACCGATTTCAAGGTGGTGGGAGCATTTACATGGACTTTTGAAACCAAAACACCACCATCAGGGAGGATCACTATCCCCTCCCATTCATTGAGCCATATTATGCAAATGTTGAAGGACATGACGTGGAGGAGACTACCCACTATGCCGTGGGTTCCCATGAAGGTTAATCAATGTAGCATCGTCCGGCTGCACGACGTAAAAGAAAGCGCTACTTGGGAGGCAACCCATGCAATCAACAAAGGAAGAACTTGGGAATCGCTCCAAACTCAGATTTGCGTCCCTAAACCTTTTCCTTTGTTGCTTACTTTATGTTATGTGTGATGTGTTTATTTGTGTGTTCCTTTGCTGTTAGTTTAGTCTAAAACATTGAGGACAATGTTTAGTTTAAGTGTGGGGGGGGGGGTAACATTCTGTTTTGAGCTATTTTTGCATGAAATTCGTAGGGTATTACCACCTAACATGTTTAAACTTGTTTCCCACTGTTTTAAGTGTTTTTAACATGTTTTGAAGTCTTTTTATGTGTTACTTTGAAAAAATCCGAAAAACAATTTGAAACAACTAAAAAGAGTCAAGTTGAGTCAGTTTTGTGTTTGTTTTTGTGTGTTTGTGTCTTAGGATACCTTCCAACACAATGATGAGGATTTGATTTTTATGTGCATGGCTGTGAAAGAGAGTCATAAACATGGATGGAAGTTTGATATATTCTTGGTTCATACTTGGTTATAGTTGTTGTTTATGAATTCATGTTTAATCCCAAAGAAAAAAAAATATAAGTTTTTGTAATATGCTTGAAGGAAGGAACTTAGAATAACATTACAACCCTGAGAGACTTGAGCTTTAAACATTCTTTGGAGAGTATTAATCTGTGATTCTTGTTTTCAAACTCGTTGCATGATCTCATTATTCTTGCTTGGTTGCTAATTAGAAGGCGTTTCATCACTTAGTTCCAAATGCTAGAACTTGCATCCATTCCATTCAAAGCATGATTGCATAATATATATCAAGATGAAGTGTGTAGTGAAGCCATCAACCAAACAGCCAACCCATGCACTATATATTGTAGGTCATAACCCCCATTGAGCCATTGTTAGCCGTTGTTCTTTGTTTACCCATGTCATCCCTACCTAGCCTAGATTAGGACCACCCATACCCTTGTTCTTGAAGCATAGTAAGCATAACTTAGAGGGAATCCTTTCGATTTTGCAAAACAACAAGTGTGGGGGAATTTGTGTGTGTGTGTTGATATGCCACGAAAAGAAATAAGGCATGAGTGAAAATAAAAAGAAAAAAAAATTCGTGGAAAAAGAAAAAGAAAAGAAAAAGTTGTGAAAAGAAAGAAAAAGAGTGTGAAATAAGTGAAAATAAGCTCACATGTTTGTGGTAGTTGAAGAAAGGGTCCAAAACATTGAATATGGCCCTAAGAGTTGTGTGAATTTTCCCCTTGCGTGTCTAATTGAGTTTCTGCAATCATAAGTGATTCTAAGTGTCAAATTTCATTACTTTGCTTGCTATTGCTTAAAGAACGTTTGTTATCCTTACCTTTTATTGTTAGCCAATCACCCTTAACCCGTTACAACCCTTATGCTTCAATCTTGATCATTATGTTTTCAATAATGTGGAGTTTGAAATTGATGTAAGCATATGGTGTCCCTGGTTCTCGCATCTAATTAGTAGCATTCCTTTCATGAGATCATATTCATATACATTCCAGAAAAGTGCTTTCCTTGTTATAAACATATGTGAGTGTTTAGTTTCATATTTACATCAATCTTCTCACATATACTTAGTGTAGGGTGTGTAATCAGAAATTCTGTGTGAAAATAAGAGAGTTTCTTGTAAGGAATTAAGTGAATTCTCTAAGGCATGTTACTACACTCAAATGTTGTTTTAAATTGATTAAATGAGAACTAGTAAGTAGTGATTATGATTACGTATGTGCCTAAGCGTAAGGATGACTAAAATCTATATGAGTAATGATCTTGAACATGTCATGTGCATTAAGAATCCCTGAGACCATTGTTGGAAGGTTTAGGTTTTGTTTTGTTTTTCCGTTTTGCTCGAGGACTAGCAAAAGCTAAGTGTGGGGGAATCTGATAGAGCATATTTATGCGACTTAGTTTGCTTGTTTTCGTGCATTTATGTTATTAATTCTTAGTTATTTTAGTTCTTTAAGCTTCTTTTGTGTGTTTTCAGGTTTATGAGACGTATTTGGTGAAAGGATGCATTTTGGAGCCTTTTGGAGCACTTTTGGGCACAAATTGGATAGCTTATGCTTGGAGCAAAAGGAATGGACGAAATTGAAGAGTCGATGTCGCAAGGATTCCTACTACGACGAGGATTCCAATTACGAGAAGGTTTCCAAATTGAAGGAGGTTTCCCACTCACATGAGGATTCCTAGTTGGACGAGGATTCCTAATCACACAAGGATTCCTACTTGAAGTAGGAAAGTTAAGCCAAAGTTTCCTATTTTGGTTGACCTTTCCTAAATCAAGAACGCTCTAAGTTTTAGCACTTAAGATGGCTCCCGAGCACCCTTGGACAAACAAAGGTTCTTTGCAACTTTCCCTTCCTTGCCGTGCAAGGAAGGTTGTTTCCCTTTCTTTGTGCAAACTTCCCTATTTTTCATTTGTGTTAGGACCTTTCCCTTATTCTAACACCTCTTGTTTGGTGCCTTACCTTTCCCTAAACTTTATGCCGCACCTCCCCTTGTGTTTCCAGATTTCAAATTCTTATTTCCTAGTTTAATTCAATTTCCTAGTTCTAAAGCTTTCCCTAAAGTCCTAATTTCTGATTTCTTGCAAGGAATTGACTTTTCCTTCCTTCTTTTGCACTAATTTCGTTTCTTACCTTAAATTCCCTTTCCTTGCTGTGCAAGGGGTTTAATTTCTGATTCCTTGCAAGGCAAGGACATTCCTTATTTGCTTAAATTCGTGCATCCCCTTTTTCTGAGTTTATTTGGACTTTATTCACTTACCTTTTCTATTTAGACTAGGAAATCTGAATCACAACTTAATTAGGTATGATTTTAACTTCCCAAAACACATTTAATCAGCCCTTGGCCGAACCCTAGAGTATCATTCACCATAGAAATTCGTCTATTCACTCCCACACACATCCATTCATCCCAAAACACCAATCTGCACTCCAGAAACACAACCAGCCGCTCCACCTTCTTCCACCCTCTTTGCCGAGTTCTCCACCACCTTCCAACCATCAAACACTCATCCACACCCAACCTACACCCTTTTCCGTGCCTCTAACCACCCCAAAATCCATTCTACATCATCAAAACAGCCCAGAAACCACCACCATCCAATCTGCCGCAAGCAAGGGAAAGGAGACAGATTCACTCAATTGTTTGGCTCTTCATTCTGAGTTGTTGAACAATTTTAGGTGTATTCTCTCTTATATTTCAATGTCTAATTCATGTAATCGTTGTTTTGCTTTGAGAATGATTGGCTAAATTCATTTTGGCTAAGGGTGTATTCGAAACCATGATTATATATGTGAAATAAGTTGATTACTTCCAGTTATCATTGTATAAGTCGTGAATACAATTTGCTTAACCGTTTTATTTAGAACTTATTCTTGTATGGTTATTGAAAGTGCACGCTTAATTTGCATGCTTGAATCTGGTGCTAGGGTATAAGTTTGTTTCACCTAATCGTTATGAATTTATATTCGCAAGTAGTGAAGGTCGCTAGTCAAGATCGTGTTAAGTAGTATCATGCTTTTCATAGTTACAAATGCCTTGTCGATGCTTATGATTTCCAAAGAACATAATGATTCTAACTTGTGTCTTTATCATGCTGTTCATATAGAGAACTTGTTAGGAATAATTTGGTTGCGATGCATATTCATCCAATTCAATGATTCTAGGGAAATCTGAAGGTTAATTTAAGCGGACCTAATTAACTTGGAGTGTCGAGGTTCATAACTTATTGAATTGATAACTGGAAATTGATTTACGTTGCATATATTTCATTTGTGGAGAAGAACCCCTTAGCTATTCCATCATCCATTGATTCATCACAATTTGTTTTACAATCTGTTTTCTTTACAATTTGTCCATTTAATTTAATTTCGTCCAAACACAATCCCCCCATATTTTGTTAAGTCTTACTCATTATAATTTGTCTTATTTTGTGTTTTTAAGTATTTGGAGTCACAAACACCTTCAAATTCGTCCAAATCTGCCTAGTTTACATTATTGTTTTGTTTGTTTGATTTTCGTCCAAAACCAAAACCCCAATTGTCTTAGTGTGTCTAATTGGTTCAATTATGTTTTAGATTGTGTTTTTAAGAGTTTTGAGTCAAGTTAGAACCAATTTTCGTCCAAGTTTGTGTTTAGGCTCAAAACTGCCCAGTTTGTGTATTTAGGCAGTTTTGAGTGTTTTTAGCTTATTTTGAGTCTTGTGAACTTGTTTTGAGTTTTTTTTTAAGTGAGTTAAGTGTTTTAAAGGTTAGTTTTATTTATTTGAGTCAGTTTAAAGTGTTTAGCACCCCTAGTTAATCCCTGGTTAGAACGATCCCTACTTACATCATTACTACAATTGTCACAAATAGGGTTTAATTTGTGTGTCACATTCGTAACGCATCAACACAATCTGCCATCCTTCATCCTTTCTCCCCACCTTTGCCGCAACCTTCAACCAATTTTTCCACCATTCTCCTACTTCCATACCTTCACCTAAACACCCATACACCATTCCCAACCTTTGCTGCACCACCCTACCATCCTAAGTCCATTCACAACCCAGAAATCCATCCAAAATCACCCAAGAACTCTTGTGCCACAGCCTTGCAAGGAAGAAGAGAGGAAGAAGAAGCCTTGGACGTTTGTGCATTCAAGTTGGAGTGTTGGACGTTTTTAGGTGTAATCTATCTTTTGTTTTTAATGTTTAATTCAATTTTCCTTTGTTTTGTTGTGAACATGAGAGGCTAAACTCGTTTTAGCTAGGGGAGGCTTTGAAACCATGATTATATTTATGATATGAATTGATTAAGTCCGGTTGTGATTTCATAAATTTTGAATGCAATTTACTTAACCGTTTGATGGATAACTTATTCGTGTATGTTGATTAGGGAGGCCTACTTAATTTGCATGCTTGAATTTGGTGCTAGAATATAAGGGAGTTTCACATAATCGTCACAAACTTATATTCACAAGTAGTTAAGGTTGTTTTCACAATCATGTTAAGTAAATTCCTAGCATGAGTATCATGATGTCATAGTTACGAGTGCTTTGTGATGTGAAATATTCTAACACTTAAATTAAAACCCTATGATTGTAGTATATGAAAGTAGGGATCGTTTTACGCCGGGGATTAGAAGGGATGCTAGTCAACACAGTTCAGACTCAAAAACACTAAACTAGACTCTATAGACTCTAAACTAACTTAAAACACTCAAAACATCAACAAACACTCAAAATGACTCAATTTTAGACCCAACAAGTGTTTTGGACGAAAATAAACCTTAACTTGACTCAAAAGACTCAAAGAAAACAGATTTTGACTCAAATAACAAGACTAAATGAAAGGGGGATTGTTTTTGACGAATTTAAAACTTAAAACAAAAAGTTTGTAGAAAATACTTTGGAAAAACGAATTTAAGTGAAATAAATGGGTGAAAGGCTAGTTAGAGGGTCCTTCTCCACACATGATATATGCATATGAACCAATTTCCAATTATTATTCCTTTAGACTATGAATGACAACGCCCCAAGTTAATTGCATCACACAACTAACCATCAGATTTTCCTTATTTCATTGAATTAGATGGAATACGCATCTAAACCAAATTATCTTTCTCAAGTTCCCTATATGAAATGCATGATAGAGATACATGTTAGAAGTCATTAAGTTCTATGAAAATCATAAGCATTGACAAGGCATTCATCACTATGAAAGGCATGAGACTCATACCAAGGATTTACTTAACATGATTGTCACTAGCAACCTCCACTACTTGTGAATATAAGTGAATAACTATTACGTGAGACCCCCCCCCCCCCCCCTTATACTCTAGCATCAAATTCATGCAAGAAAATTAAGTGTCGACCCCCAACCCACATACATAAACAAGTTTTAATAACATAGATAAGCAAATCACATTCATGCCTTAAGAAACAATAACTGGACGTAATCAATTCATATAAACCATATATAATCATGGCTTCGAATTCATGTCTAACTAAAAAGAAGTTAGTTCCACATGTTCGCAAAACAAAGATAATTAAACTTAAACATTAAAAACAAAGATAGAATACACCTAGAAACACTCCAGGTGGCTCCTCCTTCCTTCCTTGCTGTCAACAATGGGTATTTGTGTAAATTTAGGCTCTTGAGGTGTGGTGGATGGTGTGGTGTGAATTTGGGGTAGAAGGTGGTGGTTTTTGAGTGTTGTGGCATCAAGTATTTATAGGGTGAAGGGGAGGAACGAATTTGGGCTGAAAAGGAGAGGATTTAGGACTCCAAATCACCAAAGAACAAGGACACTGATGTGAAAAATTATGTTGACACACAAATTAAACCCTATTTGTGACAATTGTAGTATAAATGCAAGTAGGGATCGTTCTAACCGGGGATTAACTAGGGATGCTAATCTACTCTAAACTGACGTAAAAACACAAAATTAAACTTTAAAACACTTACCTAGACCTATATGACTCAAAACAACTTAAAAAGACTCAAAACAGCCCAAAACACTCAAATAGACTCAAATTAGGCTCTAAAGGGTGATTTGGACGAAATTTAACTAACTTAGACTCAAAATTCTAACTTGGACAGATTCAAACACTTTTCTAACTAATCTAACACACTTAATAAATTGGGGAATTGATTTGGACGAAATTAATTAAAATGGACAGATTGTAAATTAAACAGATTAGGCACTAAACTAGGTGAATTGAATGGGAAAAAGGCTAGTTAGGGGGTTCTTCTCCACACATGCACATATGTAACATAAATTGATTTTCATATTTTATCCCTTTTAAACCATGAATGGCAATGCCCCAAATTAATTGTGAAAAGCACAAATTAACTTTCAGATTTTTCTAGTTTCATTGAATTGGATGAAATACGCATCGACAATCAAATTATTCTTATCAAATTCCCTACATGAACTGCATAATAGAGATAAAATCAAAGATCATTAAGCTTTTTGAAAACCCTAAGCATTGACTAGGCATTCGTAACTATGAATTGCATGATACTCTTGCCTAGAATTTACTTAATACAATCATGACTAGTGATTTCCACTACTTATGAATATAAGGTCATAGCGATTAGGTGAAATTTCCTTATATCCTAGCATCAAATTCATGTATGAAAACTAAGTATGCATCCTTCTTCTCCCTAGGACTCAGAAAACTAAGTATGCATCCTTAGTTACACATGTTCATAACAATTGAAAAGCAAATTAAAATAAACATGGAAACGAAACAAGGGAAGAAAGAACTCAGAAAGTCTTCAATGGATGCAGATTTCTTGCAGCACAAGATGGTCTTTCTCCTATGGAAGCCACGACACTCCTTCTTCTCCCTAGGACTTGCGGCACAAAGTGTATTTTCTGAATGAATGGCGGCTGATGTGAATGGTGAATGAATTCAATGTTGAATGGCTGCCTAGGGTGTCTAAGGGGGTGCGGCACAATAATAGGCATCTATATATAGCATGGCCGAAACCCTAGCAATCAGATTTAGGGTTAAACCTAGCTGATACAAGTGTTTTTGGGCCCCTAAGTTGCGGCAAGGGTTTGATGCGAATCCAAGAGAAATAGGGCCAAATCCAAATCCAATCAATCTCAGATATGGACTTATACAATCCAAATCCAAGAGAAATAGGGCCAAATAAAATCATAATCCAATCTGAAAAAGGTTTAAGAATTTTCGTCCAAAATTGGGCCTTCAAGAAACTAAGTGTTTTATGGCTGATTTTGGGTGTTTGATGCGATAAATAATAGCACTCAAATCAAACCCTCTTTTTGACAATTGTAGTATACATATAAGTAGGGATCATTCTAGGCCGGGGATTAGGAGGGATTGCTAATCTAACGAAAACTGACTCAAAGATACAAAAATATGCTTTAAAACACTTAAACACACTCAAAAGACTCTAACTAAACTTGTATGACTCAAAACAATCTTTAAAGACTCAAAACAACTCAAAACAATCAAAAAGACTCAATTTAGACTCTAAGACTCAATTTGGACGAAAATACAATTAGTTTTGACTCAAAAGACTTAAAAAGACACTTTTGGACAGATTTAGAACAAGTAAGAAAAGTGGGTTTGATTTTGGACGAATTGAAAAGAAAAACAAGTAACTTAAAACTTTAAAACAGATTTTGGACGAATTTAAGAAAAATAAGTAACTTAAAACTTTAAAACAGATTTTGGACGAATTTAAGAAAAACCAATGGATGATGAACTAGCCAAGGGATACTTCTCCACACATGATACATTCAAACATAAATTGATTTCCAGTTGCTTTTCCAATAAACCATGAACCTCAACACCCCAGATTAACCGTGACATCACTAATTAACCCTCAGATTTCCCTTAAGCTATTGGATTGGATGACATCATACGACAACCCAAAGCATTCTTCAAAAGTCCCCTACATGACATCATAATAGAAATACAATCAAAGATCATTACGTTCAATGGAAATCATAAGTATTGACAAAGCACTTGTAACTATGACATCATGATACTCATGCTAGGAATTTACTTAACATGATTGTGAAAACAACCGTAACTACTTGTGAATATAAGTTTGTAACGACTATGTCAAACACCCTTATATTCTAGCACCAAATTCAAGCATGCAAATTAAGTAGGCCTCCCTAATCAACACACAAGAATAAGTTATCCATCAAACGGTTAAGTAAATTGCATTCACAATTTATGAAATCACAACTGGAATTTATCAACTCATATTATAAACGTAATCATGGTTTCAAAGCATCCCTGGGCTAAAACGAGTTTAGCCTCTCATATTCATAACAAAACAAAGGAGAATAGAATTAAACATTGAAAATAAAAGATAGATTACACCTAAAAACGTTCCAACACTCCAACTCGAATGCATAAACGTCCAAGGCTTCGTCTTCCTTCTCCTCCTCCTTGCTAAGTCACGGCACAAGAGTCTAGGGTGGTTTTGTGGATGATTTTCTGGGTTTTGAATGGATTTAGGAAGGTAGGATGGTGCGGCAAGGGTTATGGTTGGTGTATAGAGGGTTGGATGAAGGTTTGGAAGTAGGGGAATGGTGGAAAGTTGGATGGAAGGCTGCGGCAAAGGATAGGTTTCTGAGTGAATGAAGGTAGGTTGTGTGGAAGGGTGATTAGGGTCTCTAAGGGTGCGGCATAGGGTATTTATATGGAAGAAAGAATCCTAAGGCTTTATTACTTAGTTTAGGGAAAGAAATAACTCCAAATCCTTCAAGAATAGGAAACACAAAGTCAGAAATTGAAGGAAAAGGGAAGTGACTTGCGGCATTCAATTGTGAGAAGGAGAATGCCATTTATTTCTGAAATTAGGCAAGAACTTTGGAATAGAAAAGGGTATGTGAGTTATGGCTGAGTTTGGTATGAAAAAGGAATGTGTTTGAATGCTTTAAAATAGGAAAGAAGACCCTTCCTTGCACGGCAAGGAAGGGAAATACTAAGGGAATACACGGCAAGGATTTTGGTTTGCAAGGGAACATTGTCTTGTGTCCTAGAATAGGTAGAAGTCCTTGATATTGCTGAAACATGGAGTCTTTAAGGATTAGGAAAGATTAAACCAAAATAGGAAACCTTGGCTTAACTTTCCTACTTCAAGTAGGAAACCTTCTTTGACTAGGATTCCTCATTTGATTAGGAATCCTCTTGTGATTAGGAATCCTAACTCTTTTAGGTCTTCAATTTCGTCCATTCCTTTTGCTCCAAGCACAAGCTATCCATTTCAAGTCCAATTTTGCTCCAAAATGCTCCAAAATGCATCTTTTTGCTTCCTGATAGGAGCATTTTCATGCGACTTAAATGGCTTGTTCTCGTGCATTTACGTTATGTTTCTTTAGTTATTTTAGTGCTTTAAGCTATTTTCGTGTGTTTGTAGGTCGAAAGGGCTAAAGGAGCAAAAAGATGCATTTTGGAGACTTTTGGAGCACTTTTGGGCTAAGGATGGAAAACTTATGCTTGGAGCCAAAGTGTTGGACGAAATTGAAAACCTAATTGAAGACCAAAGTGTTGTAACCTTGTTCCCTTTAGTTTTAGGATATTTAAACCTTTCATATATCCTTAGTCGTGCATAACATTCCAACATTCCACTCCTTCATTCACCACTTATCATATCATACACTTATCTTATCATCACCACATATCATATATTTATTACTTATCATATCATTCATTCATCTACATATCAATAACCGCTTATCTTATCACTCAAAATATCATTCACTTATCACTTATCTTATCATTCACTTACCACTCAACATATCACTCAACATATCATACACTTATCACTCATCACACTTCATCATTATACCACCATTCATTCTTTAAAAACACATGCACATTCACACACTTCACACAAACAACATTCACATGCAAACACAAGCTTTAACCAACAAACAAAACAGCCAACACATGCACCAAAACACCTTTGCCGTGGCCTTCACTCCCCCTTGCATTTTCAGCCATTCCACTTCATCATTACACCACCTTCTCCATCTTTAATCACATGCACCACCAATTCAACACATGCACTTGTTCCTCCATTAAATCAACCACATTCATCACCAAAGAACCCATGTGCCGTGAGTTCCATTGCATTTCCAGCATCCTCACATGCATTCCCTTCACATTCACCCACATGCACATTCAATCATTCACTCATGCACCCTTTATTCTTCATCATTCAAGCCATGCACATTTAATCATTCATTTCCAAACTCAATGCCGTGGCTTTCCCATTCCATTTTCAGCACCAAAACAGCATTCACATGCAATTCCACAAACATTGCCGTGGCCTACTCACAATTCCAGCATCTTCACATGTCTTTCTAGCTTTCCCTTTCATTTCCACCACTCATTCTTCATCATTTCAGCCACCTACATGCATTAATTATTAAACTCTTCATCATTGCATTCAGAAAATGAGCAAGAAAGCTTCTCAAAGCCGTGTATCCCCTTTGCATTTTCAGCACATTCCAACACCTTCACATGCAATTCCAGTTTTCACATGTTTTCCTAATTGATTTTTGATGCGTGATTTATACGCACACAAATTAAACCCTCTTTTTGTCAATTGTAGTATAAGTATAAGTAGGGATCGTTCTTAACCGGGGATTAGGAGGGATTGCAAATCACTTGGAAACTGACTCAAAAACGTAAAATAAAGTTAAAAACGTTCACAAAGACTCAAAGGACTCAAAACAAGTTCAAAAGACTCAAAACTGCCTAAAAACACTAACTAGGCAGTTTCTGACCTTAAACCCAATGTTGGACGAATTTAAGATTATGGTTTGATTCAAACGTAAAAACACAATATAAAACACTATACTAGACTCAAAGAATGCAAAACTAAACTTTAAAACACTAAAACAAACCAAAAGACTCAAACATCACCCAAAACACTCAAAACAGCCTTAAAATCACTTTCTGGGCAGTTTTGAGCACTTTGGTGAATTTGGACGAATTTTGGGAAATAAATTGAATCAAAACACTTTAAAACATAAACTAAACAAAGTCTAAACACTAAAGAACAAGAAAGTAAAGGGGGGGTTAGGTTTTGACGAATTTAAACTAAACGAACATATTGTAAGTAAAAGCAAAATGTAAATGTGAATGTGTGATAGAATTGAATGGAATGAAGGCTAGCTAAGGGGTTCATCTCCATACATGTTATACTTGCATAATAAAATGATTTCCAATTGCATTTCAATAAACTATGATACTCAACACCCCAAGTTAACCGTGATGCACTAATTAACCTTCAAATCTTCCTAACGTTATTGAATTGGATGATGCATGCGACAATTCAAAACATTCCCCACAAGTCCTCAACATGAATGCATAGAAGAGGTACAAGCAAGAATCATTACGCTCTATGAAAATTATAAGTGTTGACGAGGCATTCGTTACTATGATTGCATGAAACTTATGCCAAGAATTTGTTTAACGCGATTGTTTATAAGCAACCTCCACTACTTGTGAATATAAGTTCGTAACTATTAGGTGAAACTCACTTATATTCTAGCGTCATATTCATGCATGAAAATTAAGCGCGCATTCTCAATAAACATACATAAATAAGTTATCAATCAAACGGTTAAACAAATTGAATCCACAACTTATGAAACGCAATTAGAAGTAATCAAATCAAAATGCAAGCATAAACATATATTTCGAATTCCCCCCTAGCCAAGGGGGGTTTAGTTGAATTTAAACATTGGAATCAAAGAAACACCTAAACATTCCAACAACTCAAACTTGAATTGTATGAACGTTTAGGCACTCTTCTCTTCCTCTTCGTTGTAGCACAAGGTCTAAGGATAGTTTGATGGTGTGAATGGTTTGGGGAGTGGTTGGAGTGGCTGCAATGGAGGAGAAAAGTGTTTTGGTGGCTGCAATGAGGGTGTGGAGAGGTTTTGACGAATTTCTGGAATATGGAAGAGTGAATGAATGTTTGTGTGAAGTGTGTATGGTTTTTATAGGGAGATGGATGGATGGGAGAGGGAACATGACAGCTAGGTTGCATGTGCAAATGCTAGGATGGCTGAAATTGTAAGGGGAATGCATGTGCAATGTTGGAAATCTGATGGGAGAAAGGTGGATGCATGTGTTGGCTGATTTAAAGAATGTGAGGGAATGATGAAAGGGGAAACATGACAGCTAGGATGAATGCATGTGGAGTGCATGTGCAATGTTTTAAAGGATGGAATGCATGTGAATATGCTAGAAATCTGATGGGAATGAATGATTAAATGTGAATGGCTGATTAGAATCTAGGGTGCATGTGGGTTAGAAATGCATGTGGGTGAATGTTTGAATGATTAAAGAGGAAACATGACAGCTAGGTTGGTTGGTGGCTGCCATGGAGGTGTGGAATGATGGAATTTCACAAGGGGAATGCATGTGCACAGTTTTGGTGTGGAGAAATGATTATGGATGCATGTGTTGAATGATTTCTTGGTGAGGGATGTGGAGTGGCTGGAATGATGAATGAATAAAGGGTGCATGTGGGTTAATTAATTAAAGGGAGTGCATGTGCAATGTTGTTGTTGGTGCAATGATGGAGGAACAAGTGCATGTGGCTGAAATGTGGAAGGTGTGTGGCTACTTCAAGTAGGAATCCTTGTGACATCAACTCTTCAATTTCGTCCATTCCTTTTGCTCCAAGTATAAGTTATCCCTTCCAAGTCCAATTTTGCTCCAAAATGCTCCAAAATGCATCTTTTTGCTTCCTTAGCCACATGAACCTAAAAACACACGAAAATGGCTTAAACGCCAAAAACAACTATGAATTAACAATATAAATGCACGAAAACAAGCTAAGTAAGTCGCCTAAATATGCTCCTATCAATTTTCCATCATTAATTAGCCACTTGCATCTTAAACAAACAGCCATATGTTCCCTCCACCACTCCTATAAATACCCTTGCATTCATTCATTCAATGGGCATCTCATTTCATACACAACACACCACAAACACTTCCATTCCTTCCCTAGCCGTGAGTTTCTTTCCATTTTCTATCTTTCCTCATCCATTTTCCAAACCACTCCTCATCCATTTCCATAATCCCCCAAACCTCACCTTAGACCTTGTGCTACAACAACGATGGAAGAGAAGAGTGCCTAAACGTTCATACAATTCAAGTTTGAGTTGTTGGAATGTTTAGTTGTCTCTTTGATTTCAAGGTTATGAGGAACTAAACCCCCTTTAGCTAGGGGGTGATTCGAAACTATGTTTATATTTGCAATATGAATTGATTACTTTTGGTTGGAATTTCATAAGTTGTGGATTCAATTCGTTTAACTGTTTGATTGATAACGTATTTATGTATGTTCATTGAGATTGCAAGCTTAATTTTCATGCATGAATATGACGCTTATAAACAATCGCGTTAAACGAATTCTTGGCATAAGTTTCATGCGTATTCCATAGTAACGAATGCCTCGTCAATGTTTATGATTTCCGTTGGACTTAATGATCTTTGTTGAATGTCTCTATCATGCGTATTCCATAGTTAGGGACTTTGATTAAGAATAATTTGGTTGTAATGCGTATTCCATTCAATCCAATGAATCTAGGGAAATCTGAAAGTTAATTTAAGCGAACCTAATTAACTTGGAGCATTGAGTTTCATAATTTATCGAAAGACCAACCGAAAATCAATCTTGTATTGCAAGTGTAACATGTGTGGAGAAGAACCCCTTGGCTATTCCATCATCCATATTTTCATCACATTCATATTTACGTTTATTCGTTTTACAATTTGCTTAGTTTATTAACTTGTTTTGTTATTTCAATTTTCGTCAAATCAAACTTCCCCCCCCTTATTTTGTTAAGTCTTAATCATTTGATTTGTCTTATTTTATGTTTTTAAAGTATTTGGAGTCTTTTGAACTTGTTTTGAGTCTTTTAAGTTTGTCTTAGTGTTTTAAAAGTTAGTTTTATTTATTTAAGTCAAGTGTTTAGCATCCCTAGTTAATCCCCGGTTAGAGCGATCCCTACTTACATCATTACTACAATTGTCACAAATAGGGTTTAATTTGTATGCGTATAATGCTCGTATCAAATTTTGGCGCCGTTGCCGGGGATTGGCAAAATTGCTAATCCCTTGTCTTGAGTCTTGTTTAAATTGTTTAGTTTCTATTTTGTTTTAATTTTTTTGGCACCGTGTGTATGTGTTTTGTTTTTGTGCCGTGTGTGGCAACTTGTTTTCTTACTTGTGCCAAGTCTATTAAGTTGGTTATTTATCTTGTTTACTTTTGTGTGTAGGTGCTAGTTTATGACCCGTAGCTCACAACCTGTTCGTGAGCATATCTCCGACTTTGACGGTGATTTCGAGAGAACTTTGAGAAGGAACAAGAAACTGCAAGAGTCTAATCCTCCTAGTCCCGAACCTGAAGTAGAAGAGGAAGCCCCAGATTGGGTTAAAGAAGAAGTACCAACCATGGCCATGGACAATCGAACCATCAAAGAGCTTTCTGCCTCGGGTTTGGCCAATGCAGCCCCTCTTTACATTCAATACCCCGAGGCTGCCCAAGGCAAGACTGATGAATTCGAGTTGAAGTCAAGCTTGTTGCACCACATTCCGAAATACCATGGGCTTTCCATGGAAGATCCCAACAAGCATCTCAAGGAGTTCGAGGTTGTTTGTTCGAGCATGACACCCATAAATGTTGATGGGAACATTCTGATGATAAAGGCTTTTCCATTCTCTCTTGTGGAAAAGGCTAAGGATTGGCTTTATGAATTAGCACCCGGGACCGTTACTTCTTGGGAGAGCATGAAGAGAGCGTTCTTAGAGAAGTTCTTCCCTACTTCAAAAGTCATTCTCTTAAGGAAGAAAATTAGCGGAATCCAACAAAGTCAAGGAGAATCTTTTCCGGCATACTACGAGCGTTTTAAAGCCCTTGTTGCATCATGTCCTCAACATCAAATGAAGGAGGAGCTTCTCCTTCAATACTTCTATGAGGGCCTTCTTCCCATTGAAAGGCAAATGCTCGATGCTTCGGCGGGAGGTGCATTGGTGGACAAAACACCTATGGCAGCCAAGACCCTAATTGCAAACCGTGCTCTAAATGCACAACAATATGAAGGAGTTGGGCAGAGAGACGCCCCACGGCCACATCATGTAAATGAGGTAAGTTCTATTTCCGAATTACAATCCCAAATGGCTAACCTTCAATCTATGTTGTCGCAGTTTGTGGAGGGCCCCAAAGCGCAAGGAGCTACAATCTGTGGTGTATGCTCCATTCAAGGGCATCCATCCGAGACATGCCCTCAATTAATTGAGAACGGAGGGTGGGAATCTGCCAATGCCATGGGCTATGGGAATCAAAACCAACCAAGGAACGACCCATATTCTAACACATATAATCCAGGTTGGAGAGATCACCCAAATTTCAGATGGAGAGATGCACAACAACCTGCCCAACAAAGTGGATTCCGACAACCTCCGGGTTTCTTTCCAAGGCCAATAGCACCACAACCACCTCCTCAAGCACAATCATCCCAAACCAACTCAGGTACGTCTATGAATGATGATAAAACATATCAATTATTAACCACAATGGCGCAGGGAATGCAGAACCAAGCAAAGGAGGTGAATGAACTAAAGAAACAAATGGGACAAATGGCCGAATTTTTGGGACAATTTCGTGAGAATGGTAAGTTACCAAGCACTACGGAGGTCAATCCAAAGGGTGGCTTCGAATCTGCAAAAGCTATCACCCTAAGAAGTGGAAAAGAAGCGGGAAGCAAAGCACATGAATCTGCCCAAAACAAGGAAGATGAGCAATCCGACCCCACGGCGAGTGTAGCACCACCCAAGCCGCAACCATCTAAACCTTCCCATCCGTCCATCTCAGGTAATGTTGTCCCAAATGTTGTGATTTCGAACACTAATCTGCCCAATGTTCCTTTCCCTCGCAGATTTGCACAATCAAAGAAGGAAGAAACCGAGAAGGACATTCTAGAGACCTTTCGGAAAGTTCAAGTCAATATTCCGCTCCTAGATGCCATAAAGCAAGTGCCCAAATACGCTAAGTTCTTGAAGGAATTATGCACTACAAGGAAGAGGGCGTCACATAAAGAGGTAGTAAGGGTAAGTGAGAACGTTTCCGCTGTTTTACAAAGAAAGTTACCACCAAAGTGTAAAGATCCAGGTAGCTTTACAATCCCTTGTATTATTGGTCAAACTAAGTTCGAACATGCTATGTTAGACTTAGGAGCTTCAATTAACGTCATGCCATACTCTATTTATGCTTCAATGAACCTTGGTGAATTGAAAAATGATGGTGTGATTATTCAGTTGGCCGATAGATCTAATGCCTATCCAAAGGGCGTATTGGAAGATGTCTTAGTGCAGGTGAATGATTTGATCTTCCCGGCGGATTTCTATGTCCTTGAAATGGAGGAAACCACCCATGCTCCATCCTTGCCGATTCTTCTTGGGAGGCCATTCATGAAGACGGCCCGAACTAAGATAGACGTGTTTAAAGGCACTTTAACAATGGAATTCGATGGGGAAGTGATTGATTTTAATATTTCTGAAACTATGAGATATCCCGTTGATGACCATTCTTGTTTTTCCATTGATGTTATCGATTCTTTGGCGCAGGTATACCTTGAAGAATTGAACGAGGACGCCCTGGAAACAACCATCACTAAGGCCATAGAGCGCAAAAATGAAGGATTTTGGTCAATGCAAGGCCATGGCAAGGAGGAGGAATTCTTTGCCATGGGTTCTAGTGAAGAAATAATTGAGGTTGTGGCAGCCCTTGAGTCATTGCCACAACAATATGGTAAGGTTCCACTCTCACTTTCAAATTCAGTTTCCACTAAGATGCTACCTTCTGTTGTTCAGGCACCATCGCTTGAACTTAAGCCGTTGCCGGACCATTTGAAGTATGTGTTTTTGGGAAAAGGCGAAACATTGCCCGTCATCATTTCATCAAGTCTCACGGCAATGGAGGAGGAGAAGCTTGTGAGGGTGCTTCGAGAGCACAAAACGGCCATAGGGTGGACTTTGGCCGACATTAAAGGAATAAGCCCTACCACATGCATGCACCGTATACTTCTTGAGGAGGGGACTAAGCCATCCCGAGAGGCTCAACGCCGTCTCAACCCTCCGATGATGGAAGTGGTGAAGAAGGAAATAATCAAGCTTTTGGATTGCGGAGTGATCTACCCTATCTCCGATAGCCGTTGGGTCTCTCCAGTTCAAGTCGTTCCCAAGAAGTCCGGAGTAACTGTTATCAAGAATGATGAGAATGAGCTCGTGCCTACACGCATTCAGACTGGATGGCGGGTATGTATCGATTACCGGAAGCTAAATGCCATGACTAGGAAAGATCACTTTCCTTTGCCATTCATCGACCAGATGCTCGAAAGGTTAGCCGGTCATGCTTTTTATTGTTTTCTTGATGGATACTCTGGATATAACCAAATTGTGATAGCCCCGGATGATCAAGAGAAGACCACATTCACATGTCCCTTTGGAACATTTGCTTATCGTCGCATGCCATTTGGCTTATGCAACGCACCGGCCACTTTCCAAAGGTGTATGGTAAGTATATTTTCCGATTTTGTTGAAAAGATCATTGAGGTTTTCATGGATGATTTCAGTGTATTTGGGAGTTCATTTCATAATTGCTTGGATAATCTGACCTTAATTTTGAAACGATGTGTTGAAACTAACCTTGTCTTGAATTGGGAGAAATGTCATTTTATGGTGAAACAAGGTATAGTTTTAGGACATATTGTTTCAGAAAAAGGAATTGAAGTAGATAAATCAAAAATAGACCTTGTACGTCACTTACCCTCTCCTACTTCGGTTAGAGAGGTACGTTCGTTTCTTGGCCATGCAGGGTTCTATAGGCGTTTTATCAAGGACTTCTCCAAGATGTCCAACCCTCTTTGCCGATTGCTTCAAAAAGATGTGCCATTCAAGTTTGATGAAGAGTGTAATTCGGCATTTAACCAACTCAAGGAGAAGCTAGTCTCGGCCCCCATTATTGTACCTCCAGATTGGAGCCTTCCGTTCGAGCTCATGTGCGATGCATCCGACTATGCATTAGGAGCTGTTCTAGGACAAAGAAGAGACAAGCGGCCGCATGTCATATACTATGCCTCTCGGACTCTCAATGATGCCCAATTGAACTACTCCACGACGGAAAAAGAACTTCTAGCTGTGGTTTTTGCTTTAGATAAATTTCGTTCATATTTAATTGGTACTAAAGTAATCGTTTATTCTGATCATGCAGCTTTGAGGTACTTGATCACGAAAAAGGAAGCAAAGCCGAGGCTTATCCGTTGGATTCTTCTTCTTCAAGAATTTGATATTGAAATCCGGGATAAGAAAGGAAGCGAGAATGTAGTGGCTGACCATTTAAGCCGAATGATCCACGAGGAGCATGAACATGCCGTACCTATCCCTGAAACTTTTCCTGATGAGCAGCTGCTATCCATTGAGGTAAGTGAACCATGGTATGCAGATTTAGTGAATTACTTGGTGGCTAAACAAATTCCAAATGAACTAAACAAGCACCAACGTGATAAGCTTAAAAATGATGCACGTTTCTATGTTTGGGATGACCCTTATTTGTGGAAGTATTGCTCAGATCAAATTGTACGTAGATGTGTGCATGATTCTGAATTTCACTCAATTCTAAGCTTTTGTCACACATATGCATGTGGTGGTCATTTTGGCACACAACGCACTGCCCTCAAGGTTCTAGAGTGTGGTTTTTATTGGCCGACTATATTTAGGGATGCTAGAACCTTTTGTATGTCTTGTGATCGTTGCCAACGAATGGGTAACATAGGTACCAAGGACCAAATGCCGCAAACCCCTGTCTTTAATGTTGAAATTTTTGATGTTTGGGGCATTGATTTCATGGGCCCTTTCCCTCCATCTTATGGTTTCACTTATATCTTGCTAGCCGTTGATTATGTTTCTAAATGGGTGGAAGCAAAAGCCACCCGTACTAACGATTCTAAGGTGGTTGCAGATTTCGTGAAAACTAACATTTTTGCTAGGTTTGGAATGCCGAGGGTAATCATAAGTGATGGAGGGTCTCACTTTTGCAATCGGACCATTGAGGCGTTGCTAAGAAAGTACCATGTCAACCATAAGGTCTCCACACCTTACCATCCTCAAACAAATGGCCAAGCCGAGGTGTCTAACCGAGAAATCAAACAAATTTTGGAGAAGACCGTTGGACCAACAAGGAGGGATTGGAGCTTACGTTTAGATGATGCACTGTGGGCATATCGTACGGCATACAAAACACCTATTGGGATGTCACCTTTTCGGCTCGTCTATGGTAAGCCATGTCATTTGCCCGTAGAGTTAGAACACAAGGCACATTGGGCCGTGAAGACTTTCAACATGGACATAGATGCAGCGGGAGTTCATAGGAAGCTCCAATTGAATGAACTTGAGGAGATTCGGGATGAAGCCTATGAGAATGCCCGGGTGTACAAAGCCAAGACCAAAGCATTCCATGATAAAATGATTCGAACCAAGACCTTCACAGTTGGGCAGAAAGTGTTACTTTTCAACTCTCGCCTACGTTTGTTTCCTGGTAAGTTGCGTTCTAAATGGATTGGCCCGTTTGTTGTTACTAACGTTTTACCTTATGGTGCAGTACAAATCAAAAGTTCAAGGACGCAACAAGAATTCAAAGTGAATGGGCATCGATTGAAGCCCTATTACGAGACGTTTGAGGAGCATGTCGTGGAGGAGGTACCCCTCCATGCCGTGGAACCTAGTCAAGCTTAAACGGAGGTACCGTCCGGCTGCAAGACGTAAAAGAAAGCGCTACTTGGGAGGCAACCCATGCATTCAACAAAGGAAGACTTAGAAAGCACTCCAATTCCAGATTCCTAAAAAACTCTTCTCTTTGTTGATATTTCGTTTCTGCCTTGTTAGGTTGTTTAGTTGTTATTGTTTGTTTGTTTATTAATTGTGTGAGTCTATGATTGTAACATTAAGAAAATGTTTTGTTTATTGATAGGCACTGCTAAACAAAGAAAGATGGAGCCTTCACAAAGGGCGTTTACTTGAAGCCCCACTACTGGGAAAAACTCTCGGAGCGGAAGGCGTCGGAGCGGAAGGCATCGGAGCGGAAGGCATCGGAGCGGGAGCATTCCAGGCCCCAATACTTGGCCAAACGCTGGACGAGCCAGGAAAAATGTGCCTCTGGAAGTAAGCCGAAAGCCTTTGACGGTCACTTTGCATTCGAACATTGGATTCTTGCAGCTCATCAAGCTTCCTCTTCATGCCCGTCGAATAGTTGTTTGCAAGCACATGCAAACTTCTATTCTCATACTTCAGCTGCTTGATCTCTTGCTTGAGACTTTCCACCTCAGCCATCAATGATTCCACCTGACGGGAGCGGGCAAGCAGGCGTTGGCCCATATTGGACACAGAGCTCGCACACTGAACACTAAGTGCGAGGGACTCTTGAACGGCCAACTCATCGGACCGTCCTGACAGCAGCCTACTATCTTTTGGAGTGAGGAGGTTCCTAGCTACTATTGTAGCTGTTGTGGCGTCCTGCATCACAGAGTCTTCACCTGAAAGAGGACCGTTAGAAGAAAAAAAAGAAGGGCGCCATACATTACCTTGACGGGGCGCAACCGGATCGCTGCTAAGACTCAAATCTAAGCTAAGGTTCGATGAGTTTGCCATTTTTTTCAAAAGTGTTCAAAGAGAATGGGTGGATGGAGTTAAATTTCGAAGGGCCGGAGACGATTTTCAAGAATGGGAAATCTTCAGAGTGTGTTTGTGGCGGTGATCGATACCTCAATAAGAAGCCAAGGCGATGCGTCCACCGATTCAAAGAGCCGGAGTTTCCGGCGTAATTTAGGCGACGCGTTCTCGGCTTTTCAGAAGACGTGTTCAACTTTGTCAAAAGATTTCTTCTTTTCAGACAACACGTGGAGGCCATCATCGCAACTACACATCTTTAGCCGACAAGCGCAAAGTTCGGCGACGCTTTCTCTGCTTTTCAGAAAACGCGTGCAGCTTTGTCAAAAGGAGCCGCATTTGCACTACCACGTGTCTTTCAGAAAGCGAAGGGGCGTCGTTCAGAAATCGAAGGGGCGCCTGCTCAGAAATCGAAGAGGCGTATTCAAAGATCGAAGAGGCGCCACTATTTCAAAAAGACGGATTTGCGTGATCAAAACGTTTGTCGACAAAGGTAAAAAGTACCACCACTTGATATTATCTCTATATATGTCGACCTTCGTCTTTTATGGCAGGGCAAACCTGAAGAAAATGCCCAACTCTCCCGCACCTCTGAGGGTGCACTCCCAGCAAAGCCTTTCGAAATACTCAATTCTTTTTTCTTCCCCAAAGATGATACCAGATGCCTGGAGTACAGATGACCCAGGAGGAAATGGCGGATTGAAGTGTGCTGATTCGTTCACCGCTTCTTCAAAAGCAAAGGTATCTCATATCATCAAGGTCAAAAGCAAAAGTATCTCATATCATGCTCTTTCCCTTTCCTTTTCTTTGTCCTTGTTCTTACTCGCATGGCAAAGTGAAAGAAGCAATCAGCCGGCACTTGGAGTCAGTCTTCCGATCTGGATCCGACTGCCTGGAATTTATTCCTGATTGCTTACCTAGCGTTGCTCTCGAGTAGTCATCTTCAACGGTTGATACACTTCCAGAGAAGGGACCACTCCTGCAAAGATTGAACAAAGAAACAGATAAAAGGGGAAAGCTCAGACCTTCGGGGGAGACCAAAAGAATCCTGCTGCCCAGTTCAAGAGTAGCACAAAGGAAAATCAACGATGGGAGGAGCCCCTGTGGAATCAACAACATCAAGCCTTAATGAAATCAACAAGGAGAAGATGGAATTTACATTCCACAACCAGATTTGCGTCTCTAAACTTTTCTCTTTGTTATTTACATTCTGCCATGTTTAGTATGTTTAAATGCTTTTTGTGTGTTTACTTATGCTTTGTATGATTTTAAGCTTAAAACATTGAGGACAATGTTTGATTTAAGTGTGGGGGTAACTAATGTTGTTAATGCAAATTCGTGGGATTTTATCGCCCATAACTTTAAAGGTTGTTCCTTACTGTTTTAAGGTGTTTTTTAAGATGTTTTATAGTGTTTTAGTATGTTTTGTTTTTATAAATCCGAAAAATCACATAAAAATTTGAAAAACATGTTTTGAAAAACCTAAAAAGAGTGTTTTGAGTCGTTTTTTTTTTTTTTTTTTTGCTTGTGTCTTAGGGTACCTTCCAACACAATGATGAGGATTTGGTTTGTAATTGCATGACTGTTAAAGAGAATTATAAACATGGATGAAAGTTTGATTTACTCTTGGTATATGTTTGGTTATGGTTATAATGTATGACTTCACATGCAATCATAAAAGAAAAATTCGTTTTTGTAACATGCTTGAAGGAAGGAACTCAAACAAACGCTACAACCCTGTGAGACTCGAGCCATTACTTTCTTTGGAGAGTTATTTTCTGTGATTCTTTGTTTTCTAAAGTTGTTGCATGATCTCATTATTCCTTGCTTGGTTGCTACTTAGAATGCAATTGTATCATGATAGAACTAAATGCTAGAACTTATATCCGTTTCATTCAAAGCATGATATTGATTGCATAACATATATCAAGATGAAGTTGTGTAGTTGCCACCATAGCCAAATAGCCTTACTTCCCATATTTCGTATATATTGTAAGTCTTAACCCCGTTGAGCCTCGTTTAACTTATTTTCTTTGCTAACCACATCAACCCTTACCTAGCCTAGATTAGGACCATCCGTACCCTTGTTCTTAAAAGATAGTGAGCATGACTTAAATGAATTCCTTTTGAGTACATTATGAAAGAAAATGAGTGTGGGGGAGAGAATGTTTTGTTCTTAAGCGTTTATGTATGAATTCATGAAAAAAAAAAAAATAAATAAAAAAAAAAATAAATAAATAAATTGTGAAAAATATATGTAAAAGAAAAACAGAAAAGAAAAGAAAGAAAGGAAAAAGAACTTGTTCCCCCTTGATCAGAAGTTGAGTTTTCATTCAAAAGTGATTTCTACGTTAATTCAAATGCTTTGCTCGCTATTTCTTTGAGAACCTTTGTTTTCCATATACCTTCTTTAGCCAAACACCTTTAGCCCCGTTACACCCCTTTCACTTCTATCTTGATCGTTATGTGTTTAATAATGTGGAGTTTGGAATTGATATGAGCTTATGGAATCACTGGTTCTCATTCTAAGTAGTAGCATTCCATTCATGAGATCATATTCATGTCGTTATCGTAAATTCAGAAAATGCTTTCCTTGTTATAACATATGTGAGTGTTCGTCTACATGTTTACATCAATCTTCTCACATATAACTAGTGTAGGGTGTGTAGTCAGAAAATCTATGTGAAAATAGAGTGCATTCTAGTAAGGAATTGAGGGAATTCTCTAAGGCATGTTACTACATTCAAAACATGGTTTTAAATGCTTAATTGTGAACTAGTATGTGGTGACTATGAGTAAGAATGTACTTAAGTGTAAAAATGGCTAAAATCTGTGGGAATAATGATTTTTAACTTGTCATGTGCTTTGGAAATCCCTGAGACGTTTGTTGGAAGGTTTAGGTTGTGTTTTACTTGTTCGTTTTGTTTTGTTTCTGGTTTCTTTTGTTTTGTTTTGCTCGAGGACTAGCAAAAGATAAGTGTGGGGGTATTTGATAGGAGCATTTTCATGCGACTTAAATGGCTTGTTCTCGTGCATTTACGTTATGTTTCTTTAGTTATTTTAGTGCTTTAAGCTATTTTCGTGTGTTTGTAGGTCGAAAGGGCTAAAGGAGCAAAAAGATGCATTTTGGAGACTTTTGGAGCACTTTTGGGCTAAGGATGGAAAACTTATGCTTGGAGCCAAAGTGTTGGACGAAATTGAAAACCTAATTGAAGACCAAAGTGTTGTAACCTTGTTCCCTTTAGTTTTAGGATATTTAAACCTTTCATATATCCTTAGTCGTGCATAACATTCCAACATTCCACTCCTTCATTCACCACTTATCATATCATACACTTATCTTATCATCACCACATATCATATATTTATTACTTATCATATCATTCATTCATCTACATATCAATAACCGCTTATCTTATCACTCAAAATATCATTCACTTATCACTTATCTTATCATTCACTTACCACTCAACATATCACTCAACATATCATACACTTATCACTCATCACACTTCATCATTATACCACCATTCATTCTTTAAAAACACATGCACATTCACACACTTCACACAAACAACATTCACATGCAAACACAAGCTTTAACCAACAAACAAAACAGCCAACACATGCACCAAAACACCTTTGCCGTGGCCTTCACTCCCCCTTGCATTTTCAGCCATTCCACTTCATCATTACACCACCTTCTCCATCTTTAATCACATGCACCACCAATTCAACACATGCACTTGTTCCTCCATTAAATCAACCACATTCATCACCAAAGAACCCATGTGCCGTGAGTTCCATTGCATTTCCAGCATCCTCACATGCATTCCCTTCACATTCACCCACATGCACATTCAATCATTCACTCATGCACCCTTTATTCTTCATCATTCAAGCCATGCACATTTAATCATTCATTTCCAAACTCAATGCCGTGGCTTTCCCATTCCATTTTCAGCACCAAAACAGCATTCACATGCAATTCCACAAACATTGCCGTGGCCTACTCACAATTCCAGCATCTTCACATGTCTTTCTAGTTTTCCCTTTCATTTCCACCACTCATTCTTCATCATTTCAGCCACCTACATGCATTAATTATTAAACTCTTCATCATTGCATTCAGAAAATGAGCAAGAAAGCTTCTCAAAGCCGTGTATCACCTTTGCATTTTCAGCACATTCCAACACCTTCACATGCAATTCCAGTTTTCACATGTTTTCCTAATTGATTTTCCATCATTAATTAGCCACTTGCATCTTAAACAAACAGCCATATGTTCCCTCCACCACTCCTATAAATACCCTTGCATTCATTCATTCAATGGGCATCTCATTTCATACACAACACACCACAAACACTTCCATTCCTTCCCTAGCCGTGAGTTTCTTTCCATTTTCTATCTTTCCTCATCCATTTTCCAAACCACTCCTCATCCATTTCCATAATCCCCCAAACCTCACCTTAGACCTTGTGCTACAACAACGATGGAAGAGAAGAGTGCCTAAACGTTCATACAATTCAAGTTTGAGTTGTTGGAATGTTTAGTTGTCTCTTTGATTTCAAGGTTATGAGGAACTAAACCCCCTTTAGCTAGGGGGTGATTCGAAACTATGTTTATATTTGCAATATGAATTGATTACTTTTGGTTGGAATTTCATAAGTTGTGGATTCAATTCGTTTAACTGTTTGATTGATAACGTATTTATGTATGTTCATTGAGATTGCAAGCTTAATTTTCATGCATGAATATGACGCTTATAAACAATCGCGTTAAACGAATTCTTGGCATAAGTTTCATGCGTATTCCATAGTAACGAATGCCTCGTCAATGTTTATGATTTCCGTTGGACTTAATGATCTTTGTTGAAAGTCTCTATCATGCGTATTCCATAGTTAGGGACTTTGATTAAGAATAATTTGGTTGTAATGCGTATTCCATTCAATCCAATGAATCTAGGGAAATCTGAAAGTTAATTTAAGCGAACCTAATTAACTTGGAGCATTGAGTTTCATAATTTATCGAAAGACCAACCGAAAATCAATCTTGTATTGCAAGTGTAACATGTGTGGAGAAGAACCCCTTGGCTATTCCATCATCCATATTTTCATCACATTCATATTTACGTTTATTCGTTTTACAATTTGCTTAGTTTATTAACTTGTTTTGTTATTTCAATTTTCGTCAAATCAAACTTCCCCCCCCCTTATTTTGTTAAGTCTTAATCATTTGATTTGTCTTATTTTATGTTTTTAAAGTATTTGGAGTCTTTTGAACTTGTTTTGAGTCTTTTAAGTTTGTGATACGAGCATTATACGCATACAAATTAAACCCTATTTGTGACAATTGTAGTAATGATGTAAGTAGGGATCGTTCTAACCGGGGATTAACTAGGGATGCTAAACACTTGACTTAAATAAATAAAACTAACTTTTAAAACACTAAGACAAACTTAAAAGACTCAAAACAAGTTCAAAAGACTCCAAATACTTTAAAAACATAAAATAAGACAAATCAAATGATTAAGACTTAACAAAATAAGGGGGGGGAAGTTTGATTTGACGAAAATTGAAATAACAAAACAAGTTAATAAACTAAGCAAATTGTAAAACGAATAAACGTAAATATGAATGTGATGAAAATATGGATGATGGAATAGCCAAGGGGTTCTTCTCCACACATGTTACACTTGCAATACAAGATTGATTTTCGGTTGGTCTTTCGATAAATTATGAAACTCAATGCTCCAAGTTAATTAGGTTCGCTTAAATTAACTTTCAGATTTCCCTAGATTCATTGGATTGAATGGAATACGCATTACAACCAAATTATTCTTAATCAAAGTCCCTAACTATGGAATACGCATGATAGAGACATTCAACAAAGATCATTAAGTCCAACGGAAATCATAAACATTGACGAGGCATTCGTTACTATGGAATACGCATGAAACTTATGCCAAGAATTCGTTTAACGCGATTGTTTATAAGCGTCATATTCATGCATGAAAATTAAGCTTGCAATCTCAATGAACATACATAAATACGTTATCAATCAAACAGTTAAACGAATTGAATCCACAACTTATGAAATTCCAACCAAAAGTAATCAATTCATATTGCAAATATAAACATAGTTTCGAATCACCCCCTAGCTAAAGGGGGTTTAGTTCCTCATAACCTTGAAATCAAAGAGACAACTAAACATTCCAACAACTCAAACTTGAATTGTATGAACGTTTAGGCACTCTTCTCTTCCATCGTTGTTGTAGCACAAGGTCTAAGGTGAGGTTTGGGGGATTATGGAAATGGATGAGGAGTGGTTTGGAAAATGGATGAGGAAAGATAGAAAATGGAAAGAAACTCACGGCTAGGGAAGGAATGGAAGTGTTTGTGGTGTGTTGTGTATGAAATGAGATGCCCATTGAATGAATGAATGCAAGGGTATTTATAGGAGTGGTGGAGGGAACATATGGCTGTTTGTTTAAGATGCAAGTGGCTAATTAATGATGGAAAATCAATTAGGAAAACATGTGAAAACTGGAATTGCATGTGAAGGTGTTGGAATGTGCTGAAAATGCAAAGGGGATACACGGCTTTGAGAAGCTTTCTTGCTCATTTTCTGAATGCAATGATGAAGAGTTTAATAATTAATGCATGTAGGTGGCTGAAATGATGAAGAATGAGTGGTGGAAATGAAAGGGAAAGCTAGAAAGACATGTGAAGATGCTGGAATTGTGAGTAGGCCACGGCAATGTTTGTGGAATTGCATGTGAATGCTGTTTTGGTGCTGAAAATGGAATGGGAAAGCCACGGCATTGAGTTTGGAAATGAATGATTAAATGTGCATGGCTTGAATGATGAAGAATAAAGGGTGCATGAGTGAATGATTGAATGTGCATGTGGGTGAATGTGAAGGGAATGCATGTGAGGATGCTGGAAATGCAATGGAACTCACGGCACATGGGTTCTTTGGTGATGAATGTGGTTGATTTAATGGAGGAACAAGTGCATGTGTTGAATTGGTGGTGCATGTGATTAAAGATGGAGAAGGTGGTGTAATGATGAAGTGGAATGGCTGAAAATGCAAGAGGGAGTGAAGGCCACGGCAAAGGTGTTTTGGTGCATGTGTTGGCTGTTTTGTTTGTTGGTTAAAGCTTGTGTTTGCATGTGAATGTTGTTTGTGTGAAGTGTGTGAATGTGCATGTGTTTTTAAAGAATGAATGGTGGTATAATGATGAAGTGTGATGAGTGATAAGTGTATGATATGTTGAGTGATATGTTGAGTGGTAAGTGAATGATAAGATAAGTGATAAGTGAATGATATTTTGAGTGATAAGATAAGCGGTTATTGATATGTAGATGAATGAATGATATGATAAGTAATAAATATATGATATGTGGTGATGATAAGATAAGTGTATGATATGATAAGTGGTGAATGAAGGAGTGGAATGTTGGAATGTTATGCACGACTAAGGATATATGAAAGGTTTAAATATCCTAAAACTAAAGGGAACAAGGTTACAACACTTTGGTCTTCAATTAGGTTTTCAATTTCGTCCAACACTTTGGCTCCAAGCATAAGTTTTCCATCCTTAGCCCAAAAGTGCTCCAAAAGTCTCCAAAATGCATCTTTTTGCTCCTTTAGCCCTTTCGACCTACAAACACACGAAAATAGCTTAAAGCACTAAAATAACTAAAGAAACATAACGTAAATGCACGAGAACAAGCCATTTAAGTCGCATGAAAATGCTCCTATCAAATACCCCCACACTTATCTTTTGCTAGTCCTCGAGCAAAACAAAACAAAAGAAACCAGAAACAAAACAAAACGAACAAGTAAAACACAACCTAAACCTTCCAACAAACGTCTCAGGGATTTCCAAAGCACATGACAAGTTAAAAATCATTATTCCCACAGATTTTAGCCATTTTTACACTTAAGTACATTCTTACTCATAGTCACCACATACTAGTTCACAATTAAGCATTTAAAACCATGTTTTGAATGTAGTAACATGCCTTAGAGAATTCCCTCAATTCCTTACCAGAATGCACTCTATTTTCACATAGATTTTCTGACTACACACCCTACACTAGTTATATGTGAGAAGATTGATGTAAACATGTAGACGAACACTCACATATGTTATAACAAGGAAAGCATTTTCTGAATTTACGATAACGACATGAATATGATCTCATGAATGGAATGCTACTACTTAGAATGAGAACCAGTGATTCCATAAGCTCATATCAATTCCAAACTCCACATTATTAAACACATAACGATCAAGATAGAAGTGAAAGGGGTGTAACGGGGCTAAAGGTGTTTGGCTAAAGAAGGTATATGGAAAACAAAGGTTCTCAAAGAAATAGCGAGCAAAGCATTTGAATTAACGTAGAAATCACTTTTGAATGAAAACTCAACTTCTGATCAAGGGGGAACAAGTTCTTTTTCCTTTCTTTCTTTTCTTTTCTGTTTTTCTTTTACATATATTTTTCACAATTTATTTATTTATTTTTTTTTTTATTTATTTATTTTTTTTTCATGAATTCATACATAAACGCTTAAGAACAAAACATTCTCTCCCCCACACTCATTTTCTTTCATAATGTACTCAAAAGGAATTCATTTAAGTCATGCTCACTATCTTTTAAGAACAAGGGTACGGATGGTCCTAATCTAGGCTAGGTAAGGGTTGATGTGGTTAGCAAAGAAAATAAGTTAAACGAGGCTCAACGGGGTTAAGACTTACAATATATACGAAATATGGGAAGTAAGGCTATTTGGCTATGGTGGCAACTACACAACTTCATCTTGATATATGTTATGCAATCAATATCATGCTTTGAATGAAACGGATATAAGTTCTAGCATTTAGTTCTATCATGATACAATTGCATTCTAAGTAGCAACCAAGCAAGGAATAATGAGATCATGCAACAACTTTAGAAAACAAAGAATCACAGAAAATAACTCTCCAAAGAAAGTAATGGCTCGAGTCTCACAGGGTTGTAGCGTTTGTTTGAGTTCCTTCCTTCAAGCATGTTACAAAAACGAATTTTTCTTTTATGATTGCATGTGAAGTCATACATTATAACCATAACCAAACATATACCAAGAGTAAATCAAACTTTCATCCATGTTTATAATTCTCTTTAACAGTCATGCAATTACAAACCAAATCCTCATCATTGTGTTGGAAGGTACCCTAAGACACAAGCAAAAAAAAAAAAAAAAAAACGACTCAAAACACTCTTTTTAGGTTTTTCAAAACATGTTTTTCAAATTTTTATGTGATTTTTCGGATTTATAAAAACAAAACATACTAAAACACTATAAAACATCTTAAAAAACACCTTAAAACAGTAAGGAACAACCTTTAAAGTTATGGGCGATAAAATCCCACGAATTTGCATTAACAACATTAGTTACCCCCACACTTAAATCAAACATTGTCCTCAATGTTTTAAGCTTAAAATCATACAAAGCATAAGTAAACACACAAAAAGCATTTAAACATACTAAACATGGCAGAATGTAAATAACAAAGAGAAAAGTTTAGAGACGCAAATCTGGTTGTGGAATGTAAATTCCATCTTCTCCTTGTTGATTTCATTAAGGCTTGATGTTGTTGATTCCACAGGGGCTCCTCCCATCGTTGATTTTCCTTTGTGCTACTCTTGAACTGGGCAGCAGGATTCTTTTGGTCTCCCCCGAAGGTCTGAGCTTTCCCCTTTTATCTGTTTCTTTGTTCAATCTTTGCAGGAGTGGTCCCTTCTCTGGAAGTGTATCAACCGTTGAAGATGACTACTCGAGAGCAACGCTAGGTAAGCAATCAGGAATAAATTCCAGGCAGTCGGATCCAGATCGGAAGACTGACTCCAAGTGCCGGCTGATTGCTTCTTTCACTTTGCCATGCGAGTAAGAACAAGGACAAAGAAAAGGAAAGGGAAAGAGCATGATATGAGATACTTTTGCTTTTGACCTTGATGATATGAGATACCTTTGCTTTTGAAGAAGCGGTGAACGAATCAGCACACTTCAATCCGCCATTTCCTCCTGGGTCATCTGTACTCCAGGCATCTGGTATCATCTTTGGGGAAGAAAAAAGAATTGAGTATTTCGAAAGGCTTTGCTGGGAGTGCACCCTCAGAGGTGCGGGAGAGTTGGGCATTTTCTTCAGGTTTGCCCTGCCATAAAAGACGAAGGTCGACATATATAGAGATAATATCAAGTGGTGGTACTTTTTACCTTTGTCGACAAACGTTTTGATCACGCAAATCCGTCTTTTTGAAATAGTGGCGCCTCTTCGATCTTTGAATACGCCTCTTCGATTTCTGAGCAGGCGCCCCTTCGATTTCTGAACGACGCCCCTTCGCTTTCTGAAAGACACGTGGTAGTGCAAATGCGGCTCCTTTTGACAAAGCTGCACGCGTTTTCTGAAAAGCAGAGAAAGCGTCGCCGAACTTTGCGCTTGTCGGCTAAAGATGTGTAGTTGCGATGATGGCCTCCACGTGTTGTCTGAAAAGAAGAAATCTTTTGACAAAGTTGAACACGTCTTCTGAAAAGCCGAGAACGCGTCGCCTAAATTACGCCGGAAACTCCGGCTCTTTGAATCGGTGGACGCATCGCCTTGGCTTCTTATTGAGGTATCGATCACCGCCACAAACACACTCTGAAGATTTCCCATTCTTGAAAATCGTCTCCGGCCCTTCGAAATTTAACTCCATCCACCCATTCTCTTTGAACACTTTTGAAAAAAATGGCAAACTCATCGAACCTTAGCTTAGATTTGAGTCTTAGCAGCGATCCGGTTGCGCCCCGTCAAGGTAATGTATGGCGCCCTTCTTTTTTTTCTTCTAACGGTCCTCTTTCAGGTGAAGACTCTGTGATGCAGGACGCCACAACAGCTACAATAGTAGCTAGGAACCTCCTCACTCCAAAAGATAGTAGGCTGCTGTCAGGACGGTCCGATGAGTTGGCCGTTCAAGAGTCCCTCGCACTTAGTGTTCAGTGTGCGAGCTCTGTGTCCAATATGGGCCAACGCCTGCTTGCCCGCTCCCGTCAGGTGGAATCATTGATGGCTGAGGTGGAAAGTCTCAAGCAAGAGATCAAGCAGCTGAAGTATGAGAATAGAAGTTTGCATGTGCTTGCAAACAACTATTCGACGGGCATGAAGAGGAAGCTTGATGAGCTGCAAGAATCCAATGTTCGAATGCAAAGTGACCGTCAAAGGCTTTCGGCTTACTTCCAGAGGCACATTTTTCCTGGCTCGTCCAGCGTTTGGCCAAGTATTGGGGCCTGGAATGCTCCCGCTCCGATGCCTTCCGCTCCGATGCCTTCCGCTCCGACGCCTTCCGCTCCGAGAGTTTTTCCCAGTAGTGGGGCTTCAAGTAAACGCCCTTTGTGAAGGCTCCATCTTTCTTTGTTTAGCAGTGCCTATCAATAAACAAAACATTTTCTTAATGTTACAATCATAGACTCACACAATTAATAAACAAACAAACAATAACAACTAAACAACCTAACAAGGCAGAAACGAAATATCAACAAAGAGAAGAGTTTTTTAGGAATCTGGAATTGGAGTGCTTTCTAAGTCTTCCTTTGTTGAATGCATGGGTTGCCTCCCAAGTAGCGCTTTCTTTTACGTCTTGCAGCCGGACGGTACCTCCGTTTAAGCTTGACTAGGTTCCACGGCATGGAGGGGTACCTCCTCCACGACATGCTCCTCAAACGTCTCGTAATAGGGCTTCAATCGATGCCCATTCACTTTGAATTCTTGTTGCGTCCTTGAACTTTTGATTTGTACTGCACCATAAGGTAAAACGTTAGTAACAACAAACGGGCCAATCCATTTAGAACGCAACTTACCAGGAAACAAACGTAGGCGAGAGTTGAAAAGTAACACTTTCTGCCCAACTGTGAAGGTCTTGGTTCGAATCATTTTATCATGGAATGCTTTGGTCTTGGCTTTGTACACCCGGGCATTCTCATAGGCTTCATCCCGAATCTCCTCAAGTTCATTCAATTGGAGCTTCCTATGAACTCCCGCTGCATCTATGTCCATGTTGAAAGTCTTCACGGCCCAATGTGCCTTGTGTTCTAACTCTACGGGCAAATGACATGGCTTACCATAGACGAGCCGAAAAGGTGACATCCCAATAGGTGTTTTGTATGCCGTACGATATGCCCACAGTGCATCATCTAAACGTAAGCTCCAATCCCTCCTTGTTGGTCCAACGGTCTTCTCCAAAATTTGTTTGATTTCTCGGTTAGACACCTCGGCTTGGCCATTTGTTTGAGGATGGTAAGGTGTGGAGACCTTATGGTTGACATGGTACTTTCTTAGCAACGCCTCAATGGTCCGATTGCAAAAGTGAGACCCTCCATCACTTATGATTACCCTCGGCATTCCAAACCTAGCAAAAATGTTAGTTTTCACGAAATCTGCAACCACCTTAGAATCGTTAGTACGGGTGGCTTTTGCTTCCACCCATTTAGAAACATAATCAACGGCTAGCAAGATATAAGTGAAACCATAAGATGGAGGGAAAGGGCCCATGAAATCAATGCCCCAAACATCAAAAATTTCAACATTAAAGACAGGGGTTTGCGGCATTTGGTCCTTGGTACCTATGTTACCCATTCGTTGGCAACGATCACAAGACATACAAAAGGTTCTAGCATCCTTAAATATAGTCGGCCAATAAAAACCACACTCTAGAACCTTGAGGGCAGTGCGTTGTGTGCCAAAATGACCACCACATGCATATGTGTGACAAAAGCTTAGAATTGAGTGAAATTCAGAATCATGCACACATCTACGTACAATTTGATCTGAGCAATACTTCCACAAATAAGGGTCATCCCAAACATAGAAACGTGCATCATTTTTAAGCTTATCACGTTGGTGCTTGTTTAGTTCATTTGGAAATTGTTTAGCCACCAAGTAATTCACTAAATCTGCATACCATGGTTCACTTACCTCAATGGATAGCAGCTGCTCATCGGGGAAAGTTTCAGGGATAGGTACGGCATGTTCATGCTCCTCGTGGATCATTCGGCTTAAATGGTCAGCCACTACATTCTCGCTTCCTTTCTTATCCCGGATTTCAATATCAAATTCTTGAAGAAGAAGAATCCAACGGATAAGCCTCGGCTTTGCTTCCTTTTTCGTGAGCAAGTACCTCAAAGCTGCATGATCAGAATAAACGATTACTTTAGTACCAATTAAATATGAACGGAATTTATCTAAAGCAAAAACCACAGCTAGAAGTTCTTTTTCCGTCGTGGAGTAGTTCAATTGGGCATCATTGAGAGTCCGAGAGGCATAGTATATGACATGCGGCCGCTTGTCTCTTCTTTGTCCTAGAACAGCTCCTAATGCATAGTCGGATGCATCGCACATGAGCTCGAATGGAAGGCTCCAATCTGGAGGTACAATAATGGGGGCCGAGACTAGCTTCTCCTTGAGTTGGTTAAATGCCGAATTACACTCTTCATCAAACTTGAATGGCACATCTTTTTGAAGCAATCGGCAAAGGGGGTTGGACATCTTGGAGAAGTCCTTGATAAAACGCCTATAGAACCCTGCATGGCCAAGAAACGAACGTACCTCTCTAACCGAAGTAGGAGAGGGTAAGTGACGTACAAGGTCTATTTTTGATTTATCTACTTCAATTCCTTTTTCTGAAACAATATGTCCTAAAACTATACCTTGTTTCACCATAAAATGACATTTCTCCCAATTCAAGACAAGGTTAGTTTCAACACATCGTTTCAAAATTAAGGTCAGATTATCCAAGCAATTATCAAATGAACTCCCAAATACACTGAAATCATCCATGAAAACCTCAATGATCTTTTCAACAAAATCGGAAAATATACTTACCATACACCTTTGGAAAGTGGCCGGTGCGTTGCATAAGCCAAATGGCATGCGACGATAAGCAAATGTTCCAAAGGGACATGTGAATGTGGTCTTCTCTTGATCATCCGGGGCTATCACAATTTGGTTATATCCAGAGTATCCATCAAGAAAACAGTAAAAAGCATGACCGGCTAACCTTTCGAGCATCTGGTCGATGAATGGCAAAGGAAAGTGATCTTTCCTAGTCATGGCATTTAGCTTCCGGTAATCGATACATACCCGCCATCCAGTCTGAATGCGTGTAGGCACGAGCTCATTCTCATCATTCTTGATAACAGTTACTCCGGACTTCTTGGGAACGACTTGAACTGGAGAGACCCAACGGCTATCGGAGATAGGGTAGATCACTCCGCAATCCAAAAGCTTGATTATTTCCTTCTTCACCACTTCCATCATTGGAGGGTTGAGACGGCGTTGAGCCTCTCGGGATGGCTTAGTCCCCTCCTCAAGAAGTATACGGTGCATGCATGTGGTAGGGCTTATTCCTTTAATGTCGGCCAAAGTCCACCCTATGGCCGTTTTGTGCTCTCGCAGCACCCTCACAAGCTTCTCCTCGTCCATTGCCGTGAGACTTGATGAAATGATGACGGGCAATGTTTCGCCTTCTCCCAAAAACACATACTTCAAATGGTCCGGCAACGGCTTAAGTTCAAGCGATGGTGCCTGAACAACAGAAGGTAGCATCTTAGTGGAAACTGAATTTGAAAGTGAGAGTGGAACCTTACCATATTGTTGTGGCAATGACTCAAGGGCTGCCACAATCTCAATTATTTCTTCACTAGAACCCATGGCAAAGAATTCCTCCTCCTTGCCGTGGCCTTGCATTGGCCAAAATCCTTCATTTTTGCGCTCTATGGCCTTAGTGATGGTTGTTTCCAGGGCGTCATCGTTCAATTCTTCAAGGTATACCTGCGCCAAAGAATCGATAACATCAATGGAAAAACAAGAATGGTCATCAACGGGATATCTCATAGTTTCAGAAATATTAAAATCAATCACTTCCCCATCGAATTCCATTGTTAAAGTGCCTTTAAACACGTCTATCTTAGTTCGGGCCGTCTTCATGAATGGCCTCCCAAGAAGAATCGGCAAGGATGAAGCATGGGTGGTTTCCTCCATTTCAAGGACATAGAAATCCGCCGGGAAGATCAAATCATTCACCTGCACTAAGACATCTTCCAATACGCCCTTTGGATAGGCATTAGATCTATCGGCCAACTGAATAATCACACCATCATTTTTCAATTCACCAAGGTTCATTGAAGCATAAATAGAGTATGGCATGACGTTAATTGAAGCTCCTAAGTCTAACATAGCATGTTCGAACTTAGTTTGACCAATAATACAAGGGATTGTAAAGCTACCTGGATCTTTGCACTTTGGTGGTAACTTTCTTTGTAAAACAGCGGAAACGTTCTCACTTACCCTTACTACCTCTTTATGTGACGCCCTCTTCCTTGTAGTGCATAATTCCTTCAAGAACTTAGCGTATTTGGGCACTTGCTTTATGGCATCTAGGAGCGGGATATTGACTTGAACTTTCCGAAAGGTCTCTAGAATGTCCTTCTCGGCTTCTTCCTTCTTTGATTGTGCAAATCTGCGAGGGAAAGGAACATTGGGCAGAGTAGTGTTCGAAATCACAACATTTGGGACAACATTACCTGAGATGGACGGATGGGAAGGTTTAGATGGTTGCGGCTTGGGTGGTGCTACACTCGCCGTGGGGTCGGATTGCTCATCTTCCTTGTTTTGGGCAGATTCATGTGCTTTGCTTCCCGCTTCTTTTCCACTTCTTAGGGTGATAGCTTTTGCAGATTCGAAGCCACCCTTTGGATTGACCTCCGTAGTGCTTGGTAACTTACCATTCTCACGAAATTGTCCCAAAAATTCGGCCATTTGTCCCATTTGTTTCTTTAGTTCATTCACCTCCTTTGCTTGGGTCTGCATTCCCTGCGCCATTGTGGTTAATAATTGATATGTTTTATCATCATTCATAGACGTACCTGAGTTGGTTTGGGATGATTGTGCTTGAGGAGGTGGTTGTGGTGCCATTGGCCTTGGAAAGAAACCCGGAGGTTGTCGGAATCCACTTTGTTGGGCAGGTTGTTGTGCATCTCTCCATCTGAAATTTGGGTGATCTCTCCAACCTGGATTATATGTGTTAGAATATGGGTCGTTCCTTGGTTGGTTTTGATTCCCATAGCCCATGGCATTGGCAGATTCCCACCCTCCGTTCTCAATTAATTGAGGGCATGTCTCGGATGGATGCCCTTGAATGGAGCATACACCACAGATTGTAGCTCCTTGCGCTTTGGGGCCCTCCACAAACTGCGACAACATAGATTGAAGGTTAGCCATTTGGGATTGTAATTCGGAAATAGAACTTACCTCATTTACATGATGTGGCCGTGGGGCGTCTCTCTGCCCAACACCTTCATATTGTTGTGCATTTAGAGCACGGTTTGCAATTAGGGTCTTGGCTGCCATAGGTGTTTTGTCCACCAATGCACCTCCCGCCGAAGCATCGAGCATTTTCCTTTCAATGGGAAGAAGGCCCTCATAGAAGTATTGAAGGAGAAGCTCCTCCTTCATTTGATGTTGAGGACATGATGCAACAAGGGCTTTAAAACGCTCGTAGTATGCCGGAAAAGATTCTCCTTGACTTTGTTGGATTCCGCTAATTTTCTTCCTTAAGAGAATGACTTTTGAAGTAGGGAAGAACTTCTCTAAGAACGCTCTCTTCATGCTCTCCCAAGAAGTAACGGTCCCGGGTGCTAATTCATAAAGCCAATCCTTAGCCTTTTCCACAAGAGAGAATGGAAAAGCCTTTATCATCAGAATGTTCCCATCAACATTTATGGGTGTCATGCTCGAACAAACAACCTCGAACTCCTTGAGATGCTTGTTGGGATCTTCCATGGAAAGCCCATGGTATTTCGGAATGTGGTGCAACAAGCTTGACTTCAACTCGAATTCATCAGTCTTGCCTTGGGCAGCCTCGGGGTATTGAATGTAAAGAGGGGCTGCATTGGCCAAACCCGAGGCAGAAAGCTCTTTGATGGTTCGATTGTCATTGGCCATGGTTGGTACTTCTTCTTTAACCCAATCTGGGGCTTCCTCTTCTACTTCAGGTTCGGGACTAGGAGGATTAGACTCTTGCAATTTCTTGTTCCTTCTCAAAGTCCTCTCGAAATCACCGTCAAAGTCGGAGATATGCTCACGAACAGGTTGTGAGCTACGGGTCATAAACTAGTACCTACACACAAAAGTAAACAAGATAAATAACCAACTTAATAGACTTGGCACAAGTAAGAAAACAAGTTGCCACACACGGCACAAAAACAAAACACATACACACGGTGCAAAAATTAAAAAAAAAAAAAAATAGAAACCAAACAATTTAAACAAGACTCAAGACAAGGGATTAGCAATTTTGCCAATCCCCGGCAACGGCGCCAAAATTTGATACGAGCATTATACGCATACAAATTAAACCCTATTTGTGACAATTGTAGTAATGATGTAAGTAGGGATCGTTCTAACCGGGGATTAACTAGGGATGCTAAACACTTGACTTAAATAAATAAAACTAACTTTTAAAACACTAAGACAAACTTAAAAGACTCAAAACAAGTTCAAAAGACTCCAAATACTTTAAAAACATAAAATAAGACAAATCAAATGATTAAGACTTAACAAAATAAGGGGGGGGGAAGTTTGATTTGACGAAAATTGAAATAACAAAACAAGTTAATAAACTAAGCAAATTGTAAAACGAATAAACGTAAATATGAATGTGATGAAAATATGGATGATGGAATAGCCAAGGGGTTCTTCTCCACACATGTTACACTTGCAATACAAGATTGATTTTCGGTTGGTCTTTCGATAAATTATGAAACTCAATGCTCCAAGTTAATTAGGTTCGCTTAAATTAACTTTCAGATTTCCCTAGATTCATTGGATTGAATGGAATACGCATTACAACCAAATTATTCTTAATCAAAGTCCCTAACTATGGAATACGCATGATAGAGACTTTCAACAAAGATCATTAAGTCCAACGGAAATCATAAACATTGACGAGGCATTCGTTACTATGGAATACGCATGAAACTTATGCCAAGAATTCGTTTAACGCGATTGTTTATAAGCATCATATTCATGCATGAAAATTAAGCTTGCAATCTCAATGAACATACATAAATACGTTATCAATCAAACAGTTAAACGAATTGAATCCACAACTTATGAAATTCCAACCAAAAGTAATCAATTCATATTGCAAATATAAACATAGTTTCGAATCACCCCCTAGCTAAAGGGGGTTTAGTTCCTCATAACCTTGAAATCAAAGAGACAACTAAACATTCCAACAACTCAAACTTGAATTGTATGAACGTTTAGGCACTCTTCTCTTCCATTACAAAACAAAGAAAATTGAATTTAAACTTTGAAATCAAAGAAACACCTAAACATTCCAACAACTCAACTTGAATTGTATGAACGTTTAGGCAATCTTTTCTTCCTCGTTGTTGTGGCACAAGGTCTAAGGTGAGCTTTGGGGATTATGTGAAGTGTTTTGGAGGGATGGGAAGTGGTTGGATAGTGGCTGAAATGGAGGATAAAAACTGCACAGATTGGAAGGGAATTTGCGGCACAAGGGTTGTGTTTGTGTGGTGTGAAGTGTATCAAATGAGATGCTCCTTGAATGAATGAATGCAAGGGTATTTATAGGAGTGGTGGAGGGAACATATGGCTGTTTGTTTAAGATGCAAGTGGCTAATTAATGATGGAAAATCAATTAGGAAAACATGTGAAAACTGGAATTGCATGTGAAGGTGTTGGAATGTGCTGAAAATGCAAAGGGGATACACGGCTTTGAGAAGCTTTCTTGCTCATTTTCTGAATGCAATGATGAAGAGTTTAATAATTAATGCATGTAGGTGGTTGAAATGATGAAGAATGAGTGGTGGAAATAAAAGGGAAAGCTAGAAAGACATGTGAAGATGCTGGAATTGTGAGTAGGCCACGGCAATGTTTGTGGAATTGCATGTGAATGCTGTTTTGGTGCTGAAAATGGAATGGGAAAGCCACGGCATTGAGTTTGGAAATGAATGATTAAATGTGCATGGCTTGAATGATGAAGAATAAAGGGTGCATGAGTGAATGATTGAATGTGCATGTGGGTGAATGTGAAGGGAATGCATGTGAGGATGCTGGAAATGCAATGGAACTCACGGCACAAGGGTTCTTTGGTGATGAATGTGGTTGATTTAATGGAGGAACAAGTGCATGTGTTGAATTGGTGGTGCATGTGATTAAAGATGGAGAAGGTGGTATAATGATGAAGTGTGATGAGTGATAAGTGTATGATATGTTGAGTGATATGTTGAGTGGTAAGTGAATGATAAGATAAGTGATAAGTGAATGATATTTTGAGTGATAAGATAAGCGGTTATTGATATGTAGATGAATGAATGATATGATAAGTAATAAATATATGATATGTGGTGATGATAAGATAAGTGTATGATATGATAAGTGGTGAATGAAGGAGTGGAATGTTGGAATGTTATGCACGACTAAGGATATATGAAAGGTTTAAATATCCTAAAACTAAAGGGAACAAGGTTACAACACTTTGGTCTTCAATTAGGTTTTCAATTTCGTCCAACACTTTGGCTCCAAGCATAAGTTTTCCATCCTTAGCCCAAAAGTGCTCCAAAAGTCTCCAAAATGCATCTTTTTGCTCCTTTAGCCCTTTCGACCTACAAACACACGAAAATAGCTTAAAGCACTAAAATAACTAAAGAAACATAACGTAAATGCACGAGAACAAGCCATTTAAGTCGCATGAAAATGCTCCTATCAGTTTGTCTTAGTGTTTTAAAAGTTAGTTTTATTTATTTAAGTCAAGTGTTTAGCATCCCTAGTTAATCCCCGGTTAGAACGATCCCTACTTACATCATTACTACAATTGTCACAAATAGGGTTTAATTTGTATGCGTATAATGCTCGTATCACTTCCTTAGCCATGGGAACCTAAAAACACACGAAAATGGCTTAAACTACTAAAACAACTATGAACTAACAACATAAATGCACGAAAACAAGCTAAGTAAGTCGCCTAAATATGCTCCTATCAAATTCCCCCACACTTAGCTTTTGCTAGTCCTCGAGCAAAACAAAACAAAAGAAACCAAAAACAAGCCAAAACACATTCTAAACCTTCCAACATGTACCTCAGGGATTTCCAACGAACATGACACAATAAAGAACATCATTCCCACGGTTTTTAGCTTTCTTTACACTTCAACAAGCACTTAATCATAGTTACCACTTATTAGTTCACATTTAATCAATTAAAACAATGTTTTGAATGCAGTAACATGCCTTAGAGAATTCCCTCAATTCCTCACTAGAATGCACTCTATTTTCACACAGATTTTCTAACTTCACACCCTACACTAGGTATATGTGAGAAGATTGATGTAAATATGAAGACTAACACTCACATATGTTATATCAAAGAAAGCATTTTCTGGATTTACGACAATGACATGAATATGATCTCACGAATGGAATGCTACTACTTAGAACGAGAACCAGTGATTCCATATGCTCATACCAAATTCAAACTCCACATATTGAACACATAACATCAAGATAGAAGTTGAGGGTTGTAACGGGGTTAAGGGTAATGGCTAACAAGGAAAGGCAAAGGATAACAAAGGTTCTTAAAGCAATAGGAAGGAAAGTAATGAAATTGACACTTAAACTCACTTTTAATGGTAGAAATCAACTTTTACACACATGGAAAGATTCATGCAACATTTAGGGTCAAATTCACTCTTTTGGACCCTCCCTTCAATAACCAACACTTGTGAGATCATTCTCACTTATTTTTCAACTCTTTTTCTTTCTTTTCAACACTTTTCTATTTTCTTTTTATTTTTTCACGAATTTTTTTCTTTATTTCATTCTTTTGCCGTGCCCTATCATCTTCCCCCACACTCGTTTTCTGCAATATATTGATCAAAAGGAGTTCATTCTAAGTCATGCTCCACTATCCTTTAAGAACAAGGGTATGGAAAGTCCTAATCTAGGCTAGGTAAGGATGGTGTGGCTAACAAAGAAAATAGGCTTCGAAAAGGCTCAAAAGGGGATAATCCTACAATACATATGAAAAGGGTTAGGCTTTTTGGCTTTGGCTTGACAACAAACTTCATCTTATTGTATGTTATGCAATGAATACCATGCTTTGAATGAAATTGGCATGAGTTCTAGTATTTGGAACTATAATGAAATGCATTCCAAGTAGCAACCAAGCAAAGAATGATGAGATCATGCAACGACTTTAGAAAACAAGAAATCACAGATTATACTCTCCAAAGAACGTTATAGGCTCAAGTCTCTCAAGGATGTAGCTTTAGTTTGAGTTTCTTCCTTCAAGCACGTTACAAAAACTGATTTTCTCTTTGTAATTACATGTGAATTCATAAGCTATAACCATAACCAAGCATAAACCAAAGCATAAATCAACTTCCAGCCATGTTTACAACATTCTTTAATAGTCATGCAATTAAAAACCAAATCCTCATCATTGTGTTGGAAGGTATCCTAAGACACAAACAAACACACAAAAACAACTTAAAAACAACTCTTTCTGGGTTTTTCAAAACTGTTTTGTAATTTCTTTTTGTAAATTTTCGGATTTTCTGATCAAAAGACATGAAAACACTTCAAAACACTCTAAAAACACTTAAAAACAGTGAGAAACAACATTATAAGTGATAGGTGATAAAATCCCACAAAAATCATGTGAAAACATGCAAAAACAACTTGTTTACCCCCCCCCCCCCCCAACACTTCAATCAAACATTGTCCTCAATGTTTCAAACTAAGACTCACATTCAAACAAACATTATAAACTAACTAACATGACAAAATAAAAATAATCAAGAGAGAGAGTTAGGAACGCAAATCTGATTGTTTGGAATGAATTGTTGAATTGCCCAAATCTTCTCTAGTTGAATGCATGGGTTGCCTCTCAAGAAGCGTTTGCTTTAACATCGTGCAGCCAGACGAACATTCTTCTTATCCTCAATGGGAGCCCACGGTATGGAGGGTGATGTCCTCCACAACCTGCCCTTCAACATTTGCATAATAGGGCTTCAAACGATGCCCATTCACCTTGAATTCTTGGCCATTCCTCAAGCTTTGGATTTGAACTGCGCCATATGGAAAAACATTAGTAGCAACAAAAGGTCCAATCCACTTAGAACGTAACTTACCAGGAAATAAACGAAGGCGAGAATTAAAAAGTAAAACTTTTTGCCCTATGGAGAATGTTTTGCTTAGGATCATCTTGTCATGGAAAGCTTTGGTCTTTTCCTTGTAAATGCAAGCATTCTCATATGCTTCACGCCTAAGCTCCTCAAGTTCATTCAATTGCAACTTTCTATGCATTCCAGCTGTATCTATGTCCATGTTGAAGGTCTTGATTGCCCAATGAGCCTTGTGTTCTAACTCTACGGGGAGATGCCTAGGGGTGTCTTGTAAGCCGTTCTATAAGCCCATAATGCATCCTCCAAACGCACACTCCAATCTTTTCTTGTTGGTCCAACGGTCTTCTCCAAGATTTGCTTGATTTCTCTATTAGACACTTCGACTTGGCCATTGGTTTGGGGATGGTAAGGTGTTGAAACCTTATGTGTGACTTGATACTTCTTGAGCAATGCCTCTATGGTACGATTGCAAAAGTGAGACCCTCCATTACTAATAAGCACTCGAGGCATCCCAAATCTAGCAAAAATGTTAGTCTTTATAAAATCTGCAACAACTCTAGAATCATTAGTACGGGTGGCCTTGGCTTCCACCCATTTTGAGACATAATCCACCGCAAGCAAAATATAAGTAAAACCAAACGAAGATGGGAAAGGGCCCATGAAATCAATGCCCCAAACATAAAAAATTTCAACATTAAAGATGGGTGTTTGCGGAATTTGGTCCCTTGCACCTATATTTCCCATTCGTTGACAACGATCACAAGTTAAACAAAAAGTTCTAGCATCTTTAAAGATCGTAGGCCAATAAAAACCACATTCTAACACTTTAAGGGCAGTGCGTTGTGTGCCAAAATGTCCACCACATGCATAAGTGTGACAAAAGGTTAGAATCGAATTAAACTCACAATCATGCACACAACGACGCACAATCTAATCTGCACAAAACTTCCACAAATATGGGTCATCCCATACATAAAACCGTGCCTCTTTCTTTAATTTATCATGTTGCTGCCTAGCTAGGGTACTTGGAACACGTTTTGACACCAAAAATTTGACCAAATCGGCATACCAAGGTTCATATACCTTAATGGACAGCAATTGCTCATCAGGGAATGTCTCTTGGATGGGTAAAGAGTCCTCATTGCACACCAAACGACTTGGATGGTCAGCAACCACGTTCTCACTCCCTTTCTTGTCTCGAATTTCAATGTCAAACTCTTGGAGAAGAAGCATCCATCGAATTAGCCTTGGTTTGGCCTCCTTTTTGGTGAAAAAGTACCTTAGAGCTGCATGGTCAGAATATACAATCACTTTAGTACCAAGTAAATATGAACGAAACTTATCTAAAGCAAACACAACGGCAAGAAGTTCTTTTTTAGTGGTAGAGTAATTTAATTGAGCATCATTTAAGGTCCGGGAAGCATAATATGTGACGTGTGGTTGCTTATTCTTCCTTTGGCCCAAAACAACCCTTATTGCATAATCGGATGCATCACACATTAGCTCAAAAGGCAACGTCCAATCTGGTGGAATGATAATGGGTGCTGTGGTAAGCATGTCTTTGAGATGCTTGAATGCCTTCTCACACTCCTCGGTGAACTTAAACGCCATTTCTTTTTGGAGGAGACGGCATAGGGGTTGTGCAATCTTGGAGAAATCCTTGATAAATCGCCTATAGAATCCTGCATGGCCAAGAAAAGAACGAACCTCTCTAACCGAAGTTGGAGAGGGTAAGTAACGTACAAGATCTATTTTAGACTTATCAACTTCAATTCCGTTTTCAGAGATGATATGACCCAAAACTATGCCTTGTTTAACCATAAAATGACATTTTTCCCAATTCAAAACAAGTTTAGTTTCCATGCATCTTTTCAAGATTAAAGTAAGATTATGCAAACAATCATCAAATGAGTCTCCAAACACACTAAAATCGTCCATAAATACTTCAATTATTTTCTCAACATAATCCGAGAATATACTTACCATGCATCGTTGGAAAGTGGCCGGTGCATTGCATAAACCAAATGGCATACGACGATATGCAAAAGTACCAAATGGACAAGTAAAGGTGGTATTTTCTTGATCATCCGGTGCTATGACAATTTGATTATAACCCGAATAACCATCAAGAAAGCAATAAAAAGAATGACTGGCTAACCTTTCAAGCATTTGATCGATGAATGGCAAGGGGAAGTGATCTTTTCTTGTTGCGGCATTTAGCTTCCTATAGTCAATGCACACTCTCCAACCGGTTTGAATGCGTGTAGGCACAAGTTCATCTTCTTCATTCTTCACCACCGTGACTCCGGACTTCTTGGGAACTACTTGGACCGGTGAAACCCAACAACTATCCGAGATAGGATAGATGACGCCACAATCAAGTAGTTTGATGATTTCCTTCTTCACGACTTTGATAGGAGCATATTTAGGCGACTTAACTAGCTTATTCTTGTGCATTTGTGCTATTATTTCTTAGTTAATGTCGTATTACAACTCAATTTCGTGTATTTGTGGGTCCTATGGGTTAAAGTACCAAGGAAGTGCATTTTGGGGCAATTTGGAGCAATTTTGGACACTATGTGGATAGCTTGCATAAGGGCCAACATGGATGGACGAATTTGGACTTCAAGAGGCTAGAAATGTGATAAGAAGAGGAAGGAACTAAGCTAAGGACAAAGTGGATAAGGAAGTAGCTCAAAAGAGGAAACCCTATCCAAAACCTTATCTAAACCTTATCCAACATTATCCAAAACATTATCCAAACCTTATCTCATCTTATCCTATCTAAACCTTATCATGTCTTAATCCTAATTGCAAGGGGACCTAAATAGATAATTCTAGAACCTATTTATGGAAGCATCCTATTCTAGAAGGCCCAAATCAGCCACAAAACCCATTCTTTCTAGAAACCCTACAAAAGTGGTGCACCAAACTTTTCTAGAAGGCCTTGCCTTGCCTTGCAAGCCAAGCTACCATTTCCCACACATTGTGCCGCACCTTCCTAGGCCTATTTCTCGTTGGATTCTGATTTCTAAGGCCTAATCCCTTTTGAATTTGGGTTGCACAAGCCTAATATGAATCTAAGTGGGCCAAACTCCCTCCTAGGTGGATTTGATCACCTATGGCCGAATTCTAGGGCCCTAGTCCATAAAATCTGTTAAGCCTAACCCTAATCTACTTAACCCTAGGACTATATAAACATAAAATCAGCCAAAATTTCGTAGACCCCCTTATGCTATTCAGAAACCCTTGTGCCGCACCTCCATTCTCCATTCTAGACCTCCATACACCTCCCTACACATCCATACACATCTGCCGCACCCTTCCCACCATAATCAACCATCCTCCATCCCTCCAAACAAGGAAACACCATCCAAAACCCCCAATTCCACCACACACAACTTGTGCCGCAGCAAGGAGGAGGAGGAGGAGCCAAATCGTGCATCAAATCCATCTTGGAATTGCTGAGCGTTTAGGTGTAATCTTTCTTATGATTTCAATGTTTAAATTCAATACTTTTTGTTGTGCAAGCATGAGGAACTAATCCCCTTTTGGCTAGGGGGAATTTCGAAACCATGGTTATAATTGCATGATGATTTGATTACTTTCAGTTGTGATTTCATGAATGATGAATTCAATTTACTTATCTCTTTTAATTAAAACTTGTTTATGTATATGAATTGAGAGTGCACGCTTAATTTGCATGCATAAACATGATGCTAGGGTATAAGGGAACTTCACCTAATCGTTGGGAACTTATATTCATGAGTAGTTAAGATTGTTGGTCACAATTATGTTAAGTAAATTCTTGGCATAAGTATCATGCGCTTTCATAGTTACGAATGCCTCCTCAACACCTATGATTTCCATAGAACCTAATGATCTTTGATTGTCTTTCTTTTATGCGCTTTCATATAGAAAACTTTCAAGGAATAATTTGATTGCAATGCGCTAATTCCATTCAATTCAATGGCCTAAGGGAAATCTGAGAGTTAATTTAAGCGTACCTAATTAACTTGGGGTGTTGAGGTTCATAAATTCATTGAATAAGCAACTGAAGATTGTGTTGTATGCAAGTATGCCATGTGTGGAGAAAAACCTCCTAGCCATCTCACCATCCACTTAATTTTATCAATTTCGTCCAAATCTGCCTAGTTTACACATTTGTTTTGTTTGTTTGATTGTTGTCCAAAACCAAATCCCCAATTGTCTTAGAGTGTCTAATTGGTCCAAATATGTTTTAGATTGTGTTTTTAAGAGTTTTGAGTCAAGTTAGAACCAATTTTCGTCCAAGTTTGTGTTTAGGCTCAAAACTGCCCAGATTGTGTTTTTAAGGCAGTTTTGAGTGTTTTTAGCCTATTTTGAGTCTTGTGAGCGTGTTTGAGTCTTTTTAAGTGAGTTTAAGTGTTTTAAAGGTCAGTTTTATTTATTTGAGTCAGTTTAGAGTGTTTAGCAATCCCTCCTAATCCCCGGTGTAAGAACGATCCCTACTTATTTATATGCTACAATTGTCAAAAGAGGGTTAATTTGTGTGTTAAGTTAATTTTCGCAACAGACTTCCATCATTGGTGGGTTGAGTCGACGTTGGGCTTCCCTTGATGTTTTGGCGCCTTCTTCCATGAGAATTCTATGCATGCACGTGGTAGGGCTTATGCCCTTGATATCGGCCAAAGTCCACCCAATGGCCGTCTTGTGCTCTTTGAGAACCCTCACCAATTTCTCTTCCTCTTGTGTCGTGAGTGATGATGCCATAATGACGGGCAATGTGTCTTGCTTGCCCAAGAACACATACTTCAAGTGATTTGGCAACGGTTTGAGCTCAAGGGTAGGTGGTTGTTCTATAGAAGGAAGCAACTTATTAGTTGAAATTGGAATTGAAATTGGACTAGGGGACTTACCTTGGAGCCGTGGCAATGACTCTAGGGCTGCCATGGTCTCAATTAATCCCTCATCAAAGGCCATGGCATGTGATCCTTCACTTCTATGCCACTTGTGATGACCGTTTCAAGTGCATCTCCATGTAATTGATCAAGGTGTGCCTGCGCCAAAGAATCAAGAATATCAATAGAGAAACACGAGTGATCATCATTAGGAAATCTCATAGTTCCATAGTTAAAGTGCCTTTGAACACGTCTATCTTAGTTCGGGCCATCTTCATGAATGGCCTCCCAAGAAGAAGCGGCAAGGATGGAGCATGGGTGGTTTCTTCCATTTCAAGAACGTAGAAATCCGCCGAAAAGATCAAATTATTCACCTGCACCAAGACATCTTCCAATACGCCCTTTGGATAGGCATTAGATCTATCGGCCAACTGAATAATCACACCATCATTTTTCAATTCACCAAGGTTCATTGAAGCATAAATAGAGTATGGCATGACGTTAATTGAAGCTCCTCAGTCTAACATAGCATGTTCGAACTTAGTTTGGCCAATAATACAAGGAATTGTAAAGCTACCTGGATCTTTGCACTTTGGTGGTAACTTTCTTTGTAAAACAGCGGAAACGTTTTCACTTACCCTCACTACCTCTTTATGTGAAGCCCTCTTCCTTGTAGTGCATAATTCGTTCAAGAATTTGGCGTATTTGGGCACTTGCTTTATGGCATCTAGGAGCGGGATATTAACTTGAACTTTCCTAAACGTCTCAAGAATGTCTTTCTCATGCTCTTCCTTCTTTGTCTGCAAGAATCTGTGAGGAAAAGGAACATTGGGTGGAACGGGGTTAGGTGCTTGGGGCATAGGTGGTTGTATCCTTGCCGTGGGCATGCTTGCAGCCTTTGATGTGAAATATTCTAACACTCAAATTAAAACCCTATGATTGTAGTATATGAAAGTAGGGATCGTTTTAGGCTGGGGATTAGAAGGGATGCTAATCAACACAATTAAGACTAAAAAAAACACTAAAATAGACTCTATAGACTCTAAACTAACTTAAAACACTCAAAACAGCAACAAACACTTAAAAAGACTCAATTTTAGACCTAACAAGTGTTTTGGACGAAAATAAACCTTAACTAGACTCAAAAGACTCAAAGAAAACAGATTTTGACTCAAATAACAAGACTAAATGAAAGGGGGATTATTTTTGACGAATTTTAAAACTTAAAACAAAAACTTCGTAGAAAATACTTTGGAAAAACGAATTTAAGTGAAATAAATGGGTGAAAGGCTAGTTAGAGGGTCCTTCTCCACACATGATATATGCATACAAACCAATTTCCAGTTATTTTTCCTTTAGACTATGAATGACAACACCCCAAGTTAGTTGCATCGCACAACTAACCATCAGATTTTCCTTATTTCATTGAATTAGATGGAATACGCATCTAAACCAAATTATCTTTCTCAAGTTCCCTATATGAAACGCATGATAAAGATACATATCAAAAGCCATTAAGTTTTGTGAAAATCATAAGCATTGACAAGGCATTCATCACTATGAAACGCATGAGACTCATACCAAGGATTTACTTAACACGATTGTGACTAGCAACCTCCACTACTTGTGAATATAAGTGAATAACTCTTACGTGAAACTCCCTTATACTCTAGCATCAAATTCATGCATGCAAATTAAGTGTCGACCCCCAACCCACATACATAAACAAGTTTTAATAACTTAGATAAGCAAATCACATTCAAGACTCAAGAAACAATAACTGGATAGAATCAATTCATATAAAACATATAATCATGGCTTCGAATTCACCTCTAACTAAAAAGAAATTAGTTCCACATGTTCGCAAAACAAAGATAATTAAACTTAAACATTAAAAACAAAGATAGAATACACCTAGAAACACTCTAGGTGGCTCCTTCTTCCTTCCTTGCTGCCAACAATGGGGATTTGTGTGAATTTAGGCTCTTGAGGTGTGGTGGATGGTGTGGTGTGAATTTGTGGTAGAGGGTGGTGGTTTTTTAGTGTTGTGGCATCAAGTATTTATAGGGTGAAGGGGAGGCACGAATTTGGGCTGAAAAGGACAGGAATTAGGACTCCAAATCACCATAGAACAAGGATACTTTCAATTAGATTCCAAGGAGGACAAGGAATGGTCCTTGTGGCAGATTCTAGAACTTCTAGAAGGGTTACATGTGGCATAAACTTAATGCACGAAAGTAGGGCTTCTAGAACTTGATATTTAGGTGATTTAATGTGGAAAGGAGTCCTCTTTGAAGTTGGAATTAAGGTAGGAAAAGATTAGGATAGGATAAGATAAGATAAGGTTGGATAAGGTTTGGATAAGGTTCCTTATTTCTTGCTCTTTCCTTATCTTCTTTGCATTTGGACTTCTTTCTCCAGATTTTTAGCCTTTCCTAGCATCTCTTGACTTCAATTTCGTCCATCCACTTTGCTCCATAGTTAAGCTATCCAATCCATGCCAAAAACTGCTCCAAATAGCCTCAAAATGCACTTTCTTGCTCCTTTTTCCATTAGGACCTAAAAATATACGAAAATAGCTTAAAAGACTAAAATAGATAGTAATTAAGTAACTAAATGCAAGGAAATAACATAACTAAGTAACATAAATATGCTCCTATCAAATTCCCCCACACTTAGCTTTTGCTAGTCCTCAAGCAAAACGAAATAAACAAAACAAACAAAAGACAATCTAGACCTTCCAACATGTGCCTCAGGGATTTCCAATGAACATCACACATTAAAGAACACCATACATAGATTTTAGTTGTCCCTACCCTCGAGCATATACTTAACCATAGTTACCACACACTAGCTCTCATTTAATCAATTTAAAACATGATTTTTTATGTAGTAACATGCCTTAGAGAATCCCTCAATTCCTTACTGGATACACTCTATTTTCACACAGATTTTCTGACTACACTCCCTACATTAGATATATGTGAGAAGATCAATGTAAACATGTAGACTAGTACTCACATATGTCATAACAAAGAAAGCAATTTCCGGAATTTATTAACTTGTATATGATCTCATGAATGGAATGTCATTACTTAGACACGAGAACCAGGGATACCATATGCTCAAACCAATTTTAAACTCCACATATTGAAACACATAACAATCAAGATCGAAGTCAAAGGGTTGTAACGAGACTAAGGTATTGGCTAACAAAGAAAGGTAAGGAGAAACAAAAGTTCTTAAAGCAATAGTAAGCAAAGTAATGAAATAAACACTTAGAATTCACTTTTGAATGCAGAAATCAACTTTGAACACCAAGGGAAACTTCACACAAAACTCAGGGTCAAATTCAAACTTTTGGACCCTTTCTTCAACAATCAACACTTGTGAGTTCATTCTCACTTATTTTCAACTCCTTTTTCTTTCTTTTCCTTCTTTTTCACGTTTTTTTTTCTTTTTTTTTTTTCTTTTTTTTTTTCTTTTTTTTTTTTTTTTTTTTTTTTTTTTCCTTTCGTGCCCTATTCTTTTCTTTGGCACATAAATCATCCATCCCCCTAGATTCCTACGAAAATCCTTCCCCCACACTTATTTTTCTGCAAATTGTAGATCAAAAGGAATTCCCTCTAAGTCATGCTTTACCATACTTTAAGAACAAGGGTATGGATAGTCCTATTCTAGGCTAGGTAAGGATAATGTGGTTAACAAAGAAAATAGGCTAACTAAGGCTCAACGGGGTTAAACCTTAAAATACATATGCAAAGGGTAAGGCTTTTTGGCTTTGGTTTTAACTAAACAACTTCATCTTGTTTTATGTTATGCACTCAATTTTATGCTTTGAATGAAATGGGCATGAGTTCTAGTATTTGGAACTATAGTGATGAAACGCATTCTAAGTAGCAACCAAGCAAAGAATAATGAGATCATGCAACGACTTAGAAAACAAGAACATCAAGATTAATAACTCTCCAAACAAAGTTTAGGCTCAAGTCTCTCAAGGTTGTAGCGTTAGTTTGAGTTTCTTCCTTCAAGCATGTTACAAAAACTGATTTTTTCCTTTGTGAGTATATGTGAATTTGTAAATGTCAACTACAACTAAGCATAAACCAAAGAGCATATCAAACTTCCATCCATGTTTGTAACTTTCTTCAACAGTCATGCAATTAAAAACGAAATCCTCATCATTGTGTTGGAAGGTATCCTAAGACACAAACAAACATAAAAACAAAAACAACTCTTTTTGGGTTTTTAAAACACTCTTTTTTTAATTTTTTTTTAAGTTTCGGATTTTTTGTTTAAGACACGTAAAAACACTTCAAAGTACACTAAAAACACTTCAAAGTACACTAAAAACACTTCAAAACAGTGAAAAACAACTTTAGAAATGATGGGTGATAAAATCCCACGAATTTGCATGAAAAACACTTTGTTTACCCTCCCCCACACTTAAACCAAACATTGTCCTCAATGTTTTAACCATAAACTCACAAACAAACAAATAACACAACTAACAAACATGACAATAATGGCAAAGTAAAAGCAATAAAGAGTAGGGTTTAGGAACGCAAATCTGGTTGTGGGAGCCGGAGATTCCTAGGTCTTCTTTATTTAAATGCATGGGTTGCCTCCCAAGAAGCGCTTGCTTTAACGTCTTCCAGCCAGACGATACCTCCTTTTAACTTCATTGGAGCCCACGACATGGAATTGATCTTTGAATGGAAGGTGATACTTGAAATGATCTGGTAATGGTTTAAATTCAAGATTGGGTGCCTGAATCATTAACAGCATATTAGTATAAAACAAAATTGAAATTCGGGGAGGTGGCTTACCTGTGTGCTCCGACATGAACTCAAGAATAAAAACCCCTTGACTTTGTTGGATTCTGCTAATCTTCTTTCTCAAGAGAATGACTCTTGAAGTAGGAAATAACTTTTCAAGAAACGCCCTCTTCATGCTCTCCCAAGAAGTGACCGTTCCGGGTGCTAACTCGTATAACCAATCCTTGGCCTTCTCCAATAGTGAGAACGGGAAAGCCTTCATCTTCAAAATACTACTATCAACGTTGATTGGAGTCATACTCGAACACACTACCTCGAACTCCTTCAAATGCTCGTTGGGATCCTCCATGGACAGTCCATGGAACTTTGGAATGTGGTGCAACAAACTTGACTTCAATTCAAATTCGTCGGTTTTGTCTTGAGCCGCCCTTGGGTATTGGATGCACAAGGGTGCAGCATTGTCCATTCCCGAAGCGGAAAGCTTCTTGATTGTACGGTTGTCCGCTGCCATGGTTTGGACCTCTTCTTCCTTCCTTGCCGTGGGCTCCTCTTCCTCCTCAAGATTAGAAGCCGAACTAGAACTTGATGGGTGAAGTTCTGGGTTCTTCTTCTTCTTCCTCAAAGTGCGCTCAAAATCGTCGTCAAAATCCAAGATGTTTGCACTAATAGTTTGAGAACTACGAGTCATAAACTAGTACCTACAAACAAGAAAAGAAATAAGGTCAGTAGCTAAAACAAAAAGATATGAAAAAGAAACAAAAAGAAACAACGGGGGATTAGCAAAGTTGCTAATCCCCGGCAACGACGCCAAAAATTTGATGCGATAAATAATAGCGCTCAAATTAAACCCTCTTTTTGACAATTGTAGTATACATATAAGTAGGGATTGTTCTAGGCCGGGGATTAGGAGGGATTGCTAATCTAAAGAAAACTGACTCAAAGATACAAAAATATGCTTTAAAACACTTAAACACACTCAAAAGACTCTAACTAAACTTGTATGACTCAAAACAATCTTTAAAGACTCAAAACAATAAAAAAGACTCAATTTAGACTCTAAGACTCAATTTGGACGAAAATACAATTAGTTTTGACTCAAAAGACTTAAAAAGACACTTTTGGACAGATTTAGAACAAGTAAGAAAAGGGGGTTTGATTTTGGACGAATTGAAAAGAAAAACAAGTAACTTAAAACTTTAAAACAGATTTTGGACGAATTTAAGAAAAACCAATGGATGATGAACTAGCCAAGGGATACTTCTCCACACAAGATACATTCAAACATAAATTGATTTCCAGTTGCTTTTCCGATAAACCATGAACCTCAACACCCCAGATTAACCGTGACATCACTAATTAACCCTCATATTTCCCTTAAGTTATTGGATTGGATGACATCATACGACAACCCAAAGCATTCTTCAAAAGTCCCCTACATGACATCATAAATACAATCAAAGATCATTACGTTCAATGGAATTCATAAGTATTGACAAAGCACTTGTAACTATGACATCATGATACTCATGCTAGGAATTTACTTAACATGATTGTGAAAACAACCGTAACTACTTGTGAATATAAGTTTGTAACGATTATGTGAAACACCCTTATATTCTAGCACCAAATTCAAGCATGCAAATTAAGTAGGCCTCCCTAATCAACACACAAGAATAAGTTATCCATCAAACGGTTAAGTAAATTGCATTCACAATTTATGAAATCACAACTGGAATTTATCAACTCATATTATAAACGTAATCATGGTTTCAATGCATCCCTAGGCTAAAACGAGTTTAGCCTCTCATATTCATAACAAAACAAAGGAGAATAGAATTAAACATTGAAAATAAAAGATAAATTACACCTAAAAAACGTTCCAACACTCCAACTCGAATGCATAAACGTCCAAGGCTTCGTCTTCCTTCTCCTTCTCCTTGCTAAGTCACGACACAAGAGTCTAGGGTGGTTTTGTGGATGATTTTCTGGGTTTTGAATGGATTTAGGAAGGTAGGGTGGTGCGGCAAAGGTTATGGTTGGTGTATAGAGGCTTGGATGAAGGTTTGGAAGTAGGGGAATGGTGGAAAGTTGGATGGAAGGCTGCGGCAAAGGATAGGTTTCTGAGTGAATGAAGGCAGGTTGTGTGGAAGGGTGATTAGGGTCTTTAAGGGTGCGGTGTCACATCCCGGCCCGGGACGGATCACTTCCCGGGCCCGCTCCACCACCGTAGCACGATATTGTCCGCTTTGGGCTTACCATTCCCTCACGGTTTTGTTTTTGGGAACTCACGAGCAACTTCCCAGTGGGTCACCCATCATGGTATTGCTCTAGCCTTCTTCTCGCTTAACTTCGGAGTTCCTACGGAACCCGAAGCCAGTGAGCTGCCAAAAGGCCTCGTGTTAGGTAAGGATGGGAATATACATTTAAGGATCACTCCTCTGGGCGATGTGGGATGTCACATGCGGCATAGGGTATTTATATGGAAGAAAGAATCCTAAGGCTTTATTACTTAGTTTAGGGAAAGAAATAACTCCAAATCCTTCAAGAATAGGAAACACAAAGTCAGAAATTGAAGGAAAAGGGAAGTGACTTGCGACATTCAATTGTGAGAAGAAGAATGCCATTTATTTCTGAAATTAGGCAAGAACTTTGGAATAGAAAAGTGTATGTGAGTTATGGCTGAGTTTGGTATGAAAAAGGAATGTGTTTGAATGCTTTAAAATAGGAAAGAAGACCCTTCCTTGCACGGCAAGGAAGGGAAATACACGGCAAGGATTTTGGTTTGCAAGGGAACATTGTCTTGTGTCCTAGAATAGGTAGAAGTCCTTGATATTGCTGAAACATGGAGTCTTTCAGGATTAGGAAAGATTAAACCAAAATAGGAAACCTTGGCTTAACTTTCCTACTTCAAGTAGGAAACCTTCTTTGACTAGGATTCCTCATTTGTTTAGGAATCCTCTTGTGATTAGGATTCCTAACTTTTTTAGGTCTTCAATTTCGTCCATTCCTTTTCCTCTAAGCACAAGCTATCCATTCCAAGTCCAATTTTGCTCCAAAATGCTCCAAAATGCATCTTTTTGCTTCCTTAGCCATGGGAACCTAAAAACACACGAAAATGGCTTAAACTACTAAAACAACTATGAACTAACAACATAAATGCACGAAAACAAGCTAAGTAAGTCGCCTAAATATGCTCCTATCAGTGTTCTAGAAGGCATAAAAGAGGGGGAAGGTGTGGCACCCTTTTAGGGTCAGATATGGCTTCTAGAAATTAGGTTTTTAGGTCAACTTGCAGCTAGGATTAAGGTGTGGTGTGAGAATTATACGCACACAAATTAAACCCTCTTTTTATCAATTGTAGTGAAGAATGTAAGTAGGGATCGTTCTGGACCGGGGATTAGGAGGGATTGTTAATCACTTGGATTTGACTCAAAAACGTAAAAACACAATATAAAACACCAAACTAGACCCAAAGAATGCAAAACTAAAGTTTAAAACACTAAGACAAACCAAAAGACTCAAAACAGCAAGAAAACACTCAAAACTGCTTTAAAACTACTTTCTGAGCAATTTTGAGCACTAGAGAAGAATTTGGACGAAAATAGTTATAACTTGACTCAAGATACTTTAAAAACACAAACTAAATTGATTTCTAACTAATTTGACACTCCAAGTAAAGGGGGATTTTGATTTTGACGAATTTGAAAACAAAACTTAAAACTTTGTAAAACGAACAGATTTTAAAATGAATTTGGATTTAATGAATGGAATGAAGGCTAGCTAAGGGGTTCATCTCCACACATGCCATACTTGCACACAAAACGATTTCTAATTGCTTTTCAATAAACCATGAATTCTCAACGCCCCAGATTAACCGTGAATTGCACTAATTAACCCTCAGATTTTCCTAACGTTATTGAATTGGATGATTGCATACGACAACCCAAAGAATTCCCCACAAGTTCCCTACATGAATTGCATAATAGAGATACAAGCAAGAATCATTAAGTTCTTTGAAAACCATAAGCATTGACGAAGCACTCGTTACTATGAATTGCATGAAACTTATGCCAAGAATTTACTTAACGCAATTGAGATCATCAACTTTTACTACTTGTGAATATAAGTTTGTAACGATTAGGTGAAACTTCCTTATATCCTAGCATGAGATTTACGCATGATAATTAAGCGTGCACTCTCAACCAACACACACAAATCAGTTTAATTCAAATAGATAAGTGAATTGAATTCACAACTTATGAAACGCAATTAGAGGTAATCAAATCATATAGCAAGCATGATCATGGTTTCGAATCCCCCTAGCCAAGGGGGGGTTTAGTTCCTCATACGTACAAGACAAAGAGAAGTAAATTTAACCATTGACATCAAAGGAGAGGAAACACCTAAAAATTCCAGCAACTCGAACTTGAATTACATGAACGTCCAAGCCCTCTTCTCCTCCTCTTTGTTGCGGCACAAGGTCTAAGGACAGGTTTTGGGTGGTATTTGTATGGAGGAATGGATGTGTGATGGTAGGGTAGTGTTTAGGAGGGATGGGGAGTGTAGCAAGGTAGGAAAATATGGAGAATGGTGAAGGATGGCTGCGGCAAAGGGTTGGGAATGTATTTCTGGCGAATTTCTGAATGTGGAGGAGTGAATGATGATTAATTGGTGCGGCAAGGGGGTCTATTTATAGTGCGAAATCCCTCTCAATCAGCAAGGAAAAGGACTAAGTATTTGAAGATGACAAGGAAATCAAAACCCATCAGGAATAGGCCATCTAGAAGGTAGGAAACCCAAAGGAAAAGGAATAGAGGCGCCAGATTTTTAGGGTTCTAGAAACAAAGTGTTTTGTGGCAGAAATTGGCACTTCTAGAAGGATTTGGGGCGCCACCTTTGTAGGAGATAAGATAAGGTTTCTAGAATCATGATTTAAGTGCCAGATTTGTAGGGAAAAAGAGATAAGGGTGCGGCACCTTCTTAGGGATAATGTTAGGGCTTCTAGAAAGCCTAAAAACTAAGGGAAGTTGGATAAAACCCACGGCAAAGATAGGATAGGGCATCTAAGGCTTCTAGAAACCCTCCAAGATAAGGTAAAGTGCATGGCATCCCTATAGGATTAGGATAAGGTGTCCTAAAGTGTTTAGGACTCCTCTTTGTGGCTGAAAACCTTGTGCATTAGGATTAGGAAAGCTAATCCTTCTTCATCTTGGAATTCTTCTTTGTTGCTGCAACTTGAGGCCATTGGGATTTAACTTTCCTACTTAAAGTAGGAAACCTTGTTTGAGTAGGAAACTTTGTTCTTCTAGGAATCCTAATTCAACTAGGAAACCCATTTTAACTAGGAATCCTAATTCAACTAGGAAACCATCTTCCATTAGGGACTTTCCTACTTCAACTAGGAAACCTTGCTCAAGTAGGAATCATCATCTTCAAGTCTTCAATTTCGTCCATCCTCTTGGCTCCAAGCATATGATATCCATTCCAAGCTATAATTTGCTCCAAAAGGCTCCAAAATGCATCATTTTGCATACTTTGCCCTTAAATCCTGAAAATACATAAAACTAGCTTAAAAGACTACTTTACTAAGGAAAAACACTATAAATGCACAAGAACAAGCTAAACTATGGTGCATAGATATACCCCTATCAAGGTGGAACAAGATAAGGTTAGGATAAGATAGGATAAGGTTTGGATAAGATAAGGTTGAATAAGTTTTGGATAGTGTTTCCTCTTTTCTTGCACTTTCCTTATCTTCTTTGTCATGAACTTTCCTTTTCTGATTTGTAGCATGTTTCTAACCTCTTTTGACTCCAAATTCGTCCATCCATGTTGCTCCATATACAAGCTATCTGATGCGAAATATATAAGCACACAAATTAAAACCCTCTTTTAACAATTGTAGTATATGTATAAGTAGGGATCGTTCTAAACCGGGGATTAGGAGGGATTGCTAAATCACTTGAAAACTGACTCAAAAACGTAAAACAAAGGTTAAAACACTAAACTAGACTCAAAGAATGCAAAACTAAACACTTAAAACACTAAAACAAACCAAAAGACTCAAAACAGCACCAAAACACTCAAAACTGCCTTAAAAACACAATCTGGGCAGTTTTGAGCACTTACACTAATTTGGACGAATTTGGGTGATAAATTGAATCAAAACACTTAGAAACACAAACTAAGACACTTTCTAACTAAATTGAACAATAAAGTAAAGGGGGATTTAGTTTTTGACGAAATTAAACAAAATGCACAGATTGTAATAAAGACAGAATGTAAATACGAATTTGATGAAAATATGGATGGAATGCTAGCTAGAAGGTTCTTCTCCACACATGTCACACTTGCATACAAATTGATTTTCAGTTGGTCTTTCGATGAATCATGAAACTCAACACCCCGGGTTAATTAGGTTCGCTTAAATTAACCTTCAAGTTCTCCTTAAGTTAATGAATTGGATGGGACAGCGCATACACAATTCAAAACATTCTCCAAAAGTCCTTTACGTGAAAAGCACAATAAAGATACAATCAAAGATCATTAAGCAACATCAAAACTATAAGTGTTGACGAGGCATTCGTTACTATGATGAGCATGAAACTAGTGCCAAGAATTCATTTAACGCGATCGTTTATAAGCGACCTCCACTACTTGTGAATATAAGATTGTAACTATTGGGTGAAACTCACTTATATTCTAGCATCATATTCATGCATGAAAACTAAGCGTGCACTCTCAATAAACATACACAAATAAGTTATCAATCAAGCAGTTAAACAAATTGAATCCACAACTCATGAAATTCCAACCGAAGGTAATCAATTTATATTGCAAGCATAAACATGGTTTCGAATCACCCCCTAGCTAACTAGGGGTTTAGCCTCTCATGTTCACAGAAAGAGAAACAAAATTGAAATTAAACATAGAGAACAAAAGATTGATTACACCTAGAACGCCCAACGAATCCACTTTGAATTTCTGCACGTTTCAAGCTCCTCTTTCTTCTTCTCCTTGCTGCGGCAGAGATGTTTTTGGGGGTGATTTGGATGTTATTTTGGGTTGGGAATAGATTTAGGGTGGTGAAGGGTTGTGGCAAGGGGTTGTGGAAGGTGTATGGAGGGTTGAATGGTGGCTGGAATGGTGGGAATTGCTGCGGCAGAGAAGGGTGATGGCTGTAATGGATGGAGAAGCTACGGATTGAAGGGAGAAGATGGAAGGGTGGCTGCGGCAGAGAGTGTTTGTGGCTGAAGGATGAAAAGAATGAATGAAAAGTTCACCTAGGGTGCGGCTAAGTGGTGGAATATATAGGGTTTCAGAAAATAAAACCCTAGCTTATTTTTATTAACTAAAATTAAGTTAAAGGCTGCTAGAATTAGGAAATTAAATCAGAAATTAAAAGGGAAGTGGCTGCAAGGTGCGGCTAGGGTTTAGTTTAGGAGAGGAGCATGTGTTTAATTGCATAACCTAGGACAAAATTACCCCCCCCCCTTGCACGGCAAGGGAAGGTGAGAATGGGAAACCCACGGCAAAGGGGTTTAAGGGGGCTAGGGCCTTTGTTTTGTGTCCTAAAGTGCCTACAAGGCCATCAAAGTGGCAAGAAAATACGGACGCTTAAGATTAGGAAAGGTTACCAAAACGAGAAACCTAGGGTTAACTTTCCTACTTCAAGTAGGAATCCTTGTTGAAGTAGGAATCCATCGTTGGAGTAGGAATTCATCGTTTCTTCAAGTCTTAAACTCATTCATTCCTCTTTTGCTCCAAAAGACTCCAATTTGCATCTTCTTGCACACTTTGGCCTTATAATCTGAAAATACACAAAAGTGACTTTAAACACTAAAATAACTAAGGAAACACAACATAAATGCACGAGAACAAGCTAATTAAGTCGCATGAATATGCTCCTATCACTATCCAAAATAAGCCCAAAATTGCTCAAAATTGCCTTTTCTTGCCAAGTTTGTCATTAGGACCTACAAACAAACGAAAATAGCTTAAAACACTATAATACATAGTAATTAGCTCACTAAATGTAAGGAAATAACATAACTAAGTAGCATAAATATGCTCCTATCAAATTCCCCCACACTTAGCTTTTACTAGTCCTCGAGCAAAACGAAATAGACAAAACAAACAAAACACAACCTAAACCTTCCAACATTACCTCAGGGATTTCCAATGCAACATGACATATTAAAGATCATCGCTCACATAGATTTTAGTTATCCCTACCCTCAAGCATATACTTAGTTACCACTCACTAGCTCGCATTTCATCAATTAAAATATGATTTTGAATGTAGTAACATGCCTTAGAGAATCCCTCAATTCCTCACAAGATATACTCTCTATTTTCACACAGATTTTCTGACTACACTCCATACACTAGGTATATGTGAGAAGATTGATGTAAACATGTAGACGACCACTCACACATGTTTAATGAAAGAAAGCACTTTCTGGAATTATTAATGCATGTATATATATGATCTCATGAATGGAATGCCACTACTTAGACGTGAGAACCAGGGATACCATATGCTCAAACCCATTCTAAACTCCACATATTGAAACACATAACAATCAAGATAGAAGTCTAAGGGTTGTAATGAGGCTAAGGTATTGGCTAACAAGGAAAGGTAGAGGAAACAAACGTTCTTAAAGCAATAGCGAGCAAAGTAATGAATTAGGCACTTAGAATTCCCTTTAGAATGCAAGAATCAACTTTGAACACTCATGGGGATGTCACACAAAACTTAGGGCCATATTCAACTTTTTGGACCTTTTCTTCAACAATCAACACTTGTGAGTTCGTTTTCACTTATTTTCAACTCCTTTTCTTTCTTTCTTCTTCTTTTTCTTCTTTTTCACATTTTTTTTTCTTTTTCCCGTGCCTCCTTTAAGACTTTGGCACACACATACACACAAAATTCCCTTCCCCCACATTTGTTTTCCACAAGAATGCCACTCAAAAGGAATTCCTTCTAAGTCATGCTCCACTATACTTCAAGAACAAGGGTATGGAAAGTCCTATTCTAGGCTAGGTAAGGGGGATGTGGTTAACAAAGAAAATAGGCTAAACAAGGCTCAAAGGGGATTAATCCTACAATACAAATGACAAGGGTGGATTCGGCTATTTGACTATGGTGGTGACTACTAAACAACTTCATCTTGTTATTTGCTATGCTAATCAATTTCATGCTTTGAATGAAATGGGTATGAGTTCTAGTATTTGGAACTATAGTGATAAAACGCATTCTAAGTAGCAACCAAGCAAAGAATAATGAGATCATGCAAAGACTTTAGAAAACAAGAAATCAAGATTAATAACTCTCCAAAGAACGTTTAGGCTCAAGTCTCTCAAGGTTGTAGCGTTAGTTTGAGTTTCTTCCTTCAAGCATGTTACAAAAACTGATTTTTTCTTTGTGATTACATGTGAATTCGTAAATGTCAACTACAACTAAGCATAAACCAAAGAGCATATCAAACTTCCATCCATGTTTGTAACTTTCTTTAATAGTCATGCAATTAAAAACTAAATCCTCATCATTGTGTTGGAAGGTACCCTAAGACACAAACAAACATAAAAACAAAAACGACTCTAAAAACAACTCTTTTTGGGTTTTTCAAACACGTTTTTTTTATTTATTTTTTTTAAATTTTCGGATTTTCTGATTAAGACACATAAAAACACTTCAAAACACACTAAAAACACTTAAAAACAGTGAAAAACAACTTTAGAAGTATAGGTGGTAAAATCCAACGAATTTTCATGCAAAAACAACTTGTTTAGCCCTCCACACTTAAACCAAACATTGTCCCCAATGTTTTAAGCATAGACTCCCAAGCAAACAAACAAATAACACAACTAACAACATGACAAGCATGGCAAAGTAAAAGCAATAAAGAGTAGAGTTTAAGAACGCAAATCTGGTTGTGGAGCTAGAGTTCCATCATCTCCTCGTTTGAACACATGGGTTGCCTCCCAAGAAGCGCTTGCTTTAATGTCTTCCAGCCGGACGATACCTCCTTTTAATCTTCACTAGGGCTCACGGCATGGAGGGGTATGTCCTCCACGGTATGTTCCTTGAAATTGTCATAGTAGGGCTTCAAACTTTGAATTTGGACTGCACCATGAGGAAAGACATTAGTAATAACAAAAGGACCTATCCATTTAGAACGTAACTTACCTGAAAACAAGCGAAGGCGAGAATTGAAGAGTAACACTTTCTGCCCTATTGAGAATGTCTTGCTCCGAATCATCCTGTCATGGTAAGGCTTTGTTTTCTCTTTGTAAATGCGCGCGTTCTCATAAGCCTCATTCCTTATCTCCTCAAGCTCATTCAATTGAAGCTTCCTATGAACTCCAGTAGCATCTATGTCCATATTGAATGTCTTTACGGCCCAATTTGCTTTATGCTCCAATTCAACGGGAAGATGGCATGGTTTCCCATAAATGAGCCGAAATGGAGACATCCCTATTGGTGTTTTGTAGGCGGTACGATATGCCCACAATGCATCATTCAAACACAAGCTCCAATCCTTCCGAGTTGGCCCAACGGTCTTCTCTAAAATCTGCTTGATTTCTCGATTGGAAACCTCGGCTTGCCCACTTGTTTGAGGATGATAAGGTGTTGCCACCTTATGTGTGACATTGTACTTCTTGAGCAACGCCTCTATGGTCTGATTACAAAAGTGAGAACCTCCATCACTTATAAGAACCCTTGGCATTCCAAATCTTGCAAATATGCTAGTTTTCACAAATTCTGCAACCACTTTGGAATCATTAGTACGGGTGGCTTTAGCTTCCACCCATTTCGAAACATAATCAACCGCAAGTAAAATATAAACACAACCATAAGATGAAGGAAAAGGACCCATAAAATCAATGCCCCAAACATCAAAGATTTCGACAGAAAAGATGGGATGTTGCGGCATTTGGTCCTTGGCACCTATATTGCCCGTTCTTTGGCAATGATCACAAGTCACACAAAAAGTTCTAGCATCCTTAAATACAGTAGGCCAATAAAATCCACATTCTAAGAATGTGACACACAAATTAAACCCTATTTGTGATAATTGTAGTAATGATGTAAGTAGGGATCGTTCTAACCGGGGATTAACTAGGGGTGCTAATCTAATATAAATTGACTTAAAAACACAAAAACTAAACTTAAAGACTCTAACTAGACTACTATGACTCAAAACAGATTTGAAACAATCAAAACTGCCTAAAACAATCAAATTGACTCAAACAGAAACTAAAACTTGATTTGGACGAATTTGAAAATGCTTGTGACTCAAAATACTTAAAAACACAAAATAAGACAGATTATAATGACTAAGACTTAACAAAATATGGGGGGATTGTGTTTGGACGAAATTAAATTTAATGGACAGATTGTAAAGAAAAACAGATTGTAAGACAATTTGTGATGAACCAATGGATGATGGAATAGCTAAGGGGTTCTTCTCCACACATGAAATATATGCAACGTAAATCAATTTCCAGTTATCAATTCAATAAGTTATGAACCTCGACACTCCAAGTTAATTAGGTCCGCTTAAATTAACCTTCAGATTTCCCTAGAATCATTGAATTGGATGAATATGCATCGCAACCAAATTATTCCTAACAAGTTCTCTATATGAACAGCATGATAAAGACACAAGTTAGAATCATTACGTTCTTTGAAAATCATAAGCATCGACAAGGCATTTGTAACTATGAAAAGCATGATACTCCTACCAGGAATCTACTTAACACGATCGTGACTAGCGACCTTCACTACTTGCGAATATAAATTCATAACGATTAGGTGAAAAAACTTATGCCCTAGCACCAGATTCAAGCATGCAAATTAAGCGTGCACTCTCAATCAACATACAAGAATAAGTTCTAAATCAAACGGTTAAGCAAATTGTATTCACGACTTATGCAATGATAACTAGAAGTAATCAACTTATTTCACATATATAATCATGCTTTCAAATACACCCTTAGCCAAAACGAATTTAGCCAATCATACTCAAAGCAAAACAAAGATTACATGAATTAGACATTGAAATATAAGATAGAATACACCTAAAATTGTTCAACAACTCATAATGAAGAGCCAAACAATTGAGTGAATCTGTCTCCTTTCCCTTGCTTGCGGCAGATTGGGTGATGATGGTTTCTGGGTTGTTTTGATGTTGTAGAATGGATTTTGGGGTGTTTAGAGGCACGGCAAGGGATTTACGTTAAGTGTGGATGAGTGTTTGATGGTTGGAAGGTGGTGGAGGACTCGGCAATGATGGTGGAAGAAGGTGGAATGGCTGGTTGTGTTTCTGGGTTGCAGAATGGTGTTTTTGGGATGGATGGATATGTGTGGGAGTGAATGGACGAGTTTTGGTGGTGAATCCTCCCTAGGGTTCGGCCAAGGGCTGATTATAAGTGTTTTGGGAAGTTAATAACATACCTAATTGAGTTATGATTCAGATTTCCTAGTCTAAATAGAAAAGGTAAGTGAATAAAGTCCAAATAAAATCAGAAAAGGGGAATGCACGAATTTAAAACAAGTAAGGTATGAAATTGGTGCAAAAGAAGGAAGGAAAAGTCCATTCCTTGCAAGAAATCAGAAATTAGGACTTTAGGGAAAATTTTAGAACTAGGAAAGTGAATTAAACTAGGAAATAGGAAATTGAAATCGGGAAACATAAGGGAAGGGTGTGGCACATAGTTTAGGGAAAGGTAAGACACAAATCAAGAGGTATTAGAATAAAGGAAAGGTCCTAACACATATGGAAAATAGGGAAGTTTACACAAAGAAAGGGAAACAACCTTCCTTGGAAGGGAAAGTTGCAAAGAACCTTTGTTTGTTGTCCAAGGGTGCTCGGGAGCCATCTTAGTTGCTAAAACTTAGAGCGTTCTTGATTTAGGAAAGGTCAACCAAAATAGGAAACTTTGGCTTAACTTTCCTACTTCAAGTAGGAATCCTTGTGTGATTAGGAATCCTCGTCCAACTAGGAATCCTCATGTGAGTGGGAAACCTCCTTCAATTTGGAAACCTTTTCGTAATTGGAATCCTCGTCGTAGTAGGAATCCTTGTGACATCAATTCTTCAATTTCGTCCATTCCTTTTGCTCCAAGCATAAGCTATCCAATTTGTGCCCAAAAGTGCTCCAAAAGGCTCCAACATGCATCATTTCGCCAAATACGTCTTATGAACCTGAAAACACACAAAAGAAGCTTAAAGAACTAAAATAACTAAGAACTAATAACATAAATGCACGAAAACAAGCAAACTAAGTCGCATAAATATGCTCCTATCAAGACACTAAATAGTTCACTAAATCGGCATACCATGGTGCACTTACCTCGATGGACAGCAACTGCTCGTCTGGCAATGTCTTTGGGATAGGCACGACATCCTTCTCATCCTCCATACGGCTTAAGTGGTCAGCCACCACGTTTTCACTTCCTTTCTTGTCCTGGATTTCAATATCGAACTCTTGAAGTAAGAGTATCCAACGAATAAGCCTTGGTTTGGCCTCCTTCTTCGTAAGTAAGTACTTCAACGCTGCATGATCAGAATAGATTATAACTTTAGTACCAAGTAAGTAAGAACGAAACTTATCTAAAACAAAAACAACAGCAAGAAGTTCTTTTTCCGTTGTGGAGTAGTTCAATTGAGCATCATTTAGGGTCCGGGATGCATAATATATGACATGCGGCTGCTTGTTCTTCCTTTGGCCTAAAACAGCTCCTAATGCATAATCTGAGGCATCACACATAAGCTCAAAAGGAAGGCTCCAATCTGGTGGAACTATGATAGGGGCCGAAGTAAGCATCTCCTTTAGGTGTTTGAAGGCCTTCTCATATTTCTCGTCGAACTTGAATGGTACATCCTTTTGAAGAAGTCGGCATAGGGGTTGGGAAATCTTAGAAAATTCTTTGATGAATCGCCTATAGAATCCTGCATGTCCAAGAAAAGAACGAACCTCTCTAACCAAAGTAGGAGAGGGTAAGTAGCGTACAAGATCTATTTTGGATTTATCCACTTCAATACCCTTGGCCGAAATAATATGTCCTAGAACTATTCCTTGTTTTACCATAAAATGTCATTTTTCCCAATTTAAAACAAGGTTAGTTTCAATGCATCGTTTCAAGATTAATGCGAGATTATCTAAACAATCATCAAAGGAATCACCAAACACGCTAAAATCATCCATGAAAATTTCAATAATCTTTTCTACAAAATCTGAAAAGATACTTACCATGCATCTTTGGAAGGTGGCTGGTGCATTACATAAACCAAATGGCATTCGACGATAAGCAAAAGTACCTAATGGACAAGTAAAAGTAGTCTTTTCTTGATCATCTGGAGCTATAACAATTTGATTATATCCCGAATAACCATCAAGAAAACAATAAAAAGAATGATCGGCTAACCTTTCAAGCATTTGATCAATGAATGGCAAAGGGAAATGATCTTTCCTTGTGGTGGCGTTGAGCTTCCTATAGTCAATGCAAACTCTCCAGCCTGTTCGGATACGGGTTGGCACAAGCTCATTCTCAGCATTCTTCACCACAGTCATGATAAGTCATATTTTGCATGCATGTATATCTTTCTTATTTGGCGTTTTTGTATTGTTTTTGGATTAAACTAGTTGCATTTTACATTGTTTGGTGTTAGTGTGCAGCCAAGTGTGTAATAAAATCAATTGGAAGGCAAATGAAGGAATGTAGTGCATTTCGGCCATTTTGGGGTGAATCTAAACAAGTCAAAAAGCTTGAAGTCAGATTGGGTGGTTCCAACACCAAAACATGCATTCACATGCATGTTCAAATACCTTGCCAAGTACTCACATGCATTTCCAATTCATTCAAGTCCATCCCGTGCACTTCCACACCCATTCCCATTAACTAAACCTTTCAGCCATATTTACACCAACAAACATCATCATACCGTGCACTCCCATGTGATTCCAAGGCAGAAATCCACATGCATCTCAATTAAACATTCCATGCCATTTCAGCACTCCTTCAAGTCCATTCCGTGCATTTCCATTCCCCTTTCCAGAATTTGTACTAACAATTCACTTGTGGCAGATTCCACTCACTTGTGGCAGCAAGAGCATGTGCTTCTTTGAATACATTAACATTTCCTTGGACATTGCCCATGCCGTGAGTCTTCCATCTCAGAAACACAATCATTTCCATCACTTAAGCTCTGCCATCTGAGTTAAACAAAGCTAAGATCCAATCTGATTGTCCCCCCCATCATTAGACTCATTCAGAAATTCACCAAGGGGGATAGATGGCTCTCTCGGATTGGGGGGATCACACACACCATTCTTGCTCTAATTTCTGTCCACCATTCACTCTCATTCCCCCTCTCCATTCCATTTTCATTCGACACTCTCTCTCTTTCACAGAAACTGTCCATTTCTCTACATTTATGCACCACTCACAGAAACCATTCAACATTAGTTTCTCCACCCTCATTTACAAACACATTTGGGAGCTCCAACACCAAAGGCACTCTTCAAGGAATTCAACCTCAGTTTTGCTTCAAGGGTTCCTTCTACTTCATTCTATGTTCATTCATGTTGTGTATGTTTATGTTAAATCTTTTGTAAACATGAATTGTAACTAATCCTCCTCTAGGGATTCGATGTAACCTTGCAAAGCTTGCCATGTAATTAAGTTAGAATGCTAAGTTTGTCCATCTATTTCTTGTTTCATTTTCTGTTTTAATGGTAACTTTGTGTGTTGATTTTAATGCTTGATCATCATTTGAATTAATCACAAAGTTGTGTAGCCAAGATTAGAACACACATCATGCATAATCTTGGTAGATATGTGAATGAATGAAGGGAGTGTTTAGCACACATCCTGCCGAGTTATTCCCTTTAGTTTTATGAAAATTTCTTGTACATTACATAATCTTGATTATGAACCAAAGTTGCACATCACAATCAGGTTCATGATTAGAGACATTTGATCAAATCCACACATCATATGGTTGATCATATCCAAGTGAAACAAACTCAAGAAATAGGTAGATGAATGGGTACAAACTAACTTGACAAACATGGACTTAGTTGAGCAATGGTGAAACCGAATCCCTAGCTTCATTTCCATTGATACTATCCTATTCTATTAGTTGTTGATTCATTTAGTTGTGTTTACTTCTTTTATTTATGCTTTCAAGTAACAACAACAAATCTGCTCAATTTGATTAGTTTGGTTCATTTCATAGAAGTTCTTGCAAAACAAGTGATTACATAGGTCCAATTAGTCCCTGTGGATTCGACACCCTTACTTGTGCCATTATATTAAACATATTCTAGCATTAGGAAGGAATATTACATCAACAAAAATGGCGCCGTTGCCGGGGATCGAACCCGGGTCACCCGCGTGACAGGCGGGAATACTTACCACTATACTACAACGACGAAAAGAGGGTTTAATTTGTGCGCGTATAAATCTCGCATCAAAAATGGCGCCGTTGCCGGGGACTGATTTCAGTCCCTTGTAATTGCTTGTTTGCTTGTTTGCTATTTTGATTAGTGTCAAGGTTCATAAATTGTCGAATTGATAACTGGAAGTTGGTTTAAGTTGCATAGATTTCGTGAGTAGAGAGGAAGACCTTAGCCATGCCATTATCCATTGGTTTACATCAATTTGCTTTACAATCTGTTTTCTTTATAATCTGTCCATTTAATTGCATTTCGTCCAAATACAATTTCCCCCATATTTTGTTAAGTTTTAGGCTTAGAATCTGTCTTATCTTGGGTTTTGAAGCATTTTGAGTCAAGCTCAAACCTAATTTTCGTCCAAAATTGAGTTTAGTGTCAAAACTGCCCAGTTTGTGTTTTTAGGCAGTTTTGAGAGTTTTTAGCTTGTTTTGAATCTTGTGAATCTGTTTTGAGTCCTTTGAGTCTTTGCTTTGTCCAAATTAGTTAGAAAGTGTTTTGATTTGTGTTTATAAGTGTTTTGATTCAAGTTTCCATCCAATTTCGTCCAAATTAGTGTAGGTGCTCAAAACTGCCCAGAAAGTGGTGTTTAGGCAATTTTGAGTCTTCTAGTTGCTGTTTTGGGTTTTAGGATTGTTTAAGTGTTCTAAGCGTTTAGTTCCACATCCCTTGAGTCTTTTCAAACGTTTTTAAGTTTATTTTTGTTCTTTTCATTGTTGTTTGCTTCTTGATTTTCATTCACACTTGTGTTACTTTGTTTCAGGTAGTATATGTCAAATAAACTTGTTGAGTTAGGCCAAAGAATTGAACGGTTGAAGGGCCACACTTTGGACAACTTTGTGCCATCAAGTTCATCCCTAATCCGTGAGGAAGAGGAAAGGACTTCACCTAGTTCAACAAGTAAAGGATCTGAGCAATTTGATTGGGAAAGAGAGGAAGAGATGGCGGGCAACCAAGATGAACTTAGAGCTTTGGAGGACTTTGCTCAACCAATCATACCAAATTCACCTTCATGCATCTTGCTGCCCACAGAAGCTAGAAACTATGATCTCAAATCTTCACATTTTCATATGTTTCCCTCATTTTATGGTTTACCTAATGAAGACCCTTTAGCTCATATTAAAGAATTTTACAATGTTGTGAGTGGTTTACCTTTGCAGGGAGTGAGTGAAGCGAATTTGAGGATGAGAGTGTTTCCTTACACCTTGAAAGATAAGGCCAAGAGTTGGTTGATGACTCTAACACCAGGTTCCCTCACCACATGGGATGCCGTGGCTAAGAAGTTCTTGGAGAAGTTCTTTTCCACTCAAAAGACAGCCACATTAAGGGGACAAATCTTCAACTTCAAACAAGATGATGGTGAACCTTTCAATGAGTGTTGGGAGCGTTTTAAAGGCCTCTTGTTGCAATGTCCACACCATGGGTTACCTTTTCACTTACAAATGCAAATTTTTTATGATGGACTAACCCAAAATTGTCAATTAACTGTGGATAATGCAGCAGGTGGAGCATTGAAGAAAAAGAATGCTCAAGAGTCATATAACATTTATGAGATGTTGGGGTCTAATGCTCAACACAAAGATTTAAGGGGTAAGAAAGTTGGAGTCTATGAAACAAGTTCTAATCATGAGCTTTTGTTGCAGGTAGCTAACCTAGAAAGGAAGCTTGAATCCGTGCTCAACATGGTGCCAAAAGCTAATGAAGTGTGTGCTATTTGCAACATACCAAGCCATCCTACTCACCAATGTCCATCTAGGGAAGCTTACCCCGAGTATGTTCAAGAACAAGTGAACCTCATGAATTCTTACAACCAAAACCCAAGAAATAAGTAGAGGGATGAGTATAATCTGACTTAACAAGCATGGACTTGGCTTAGCAATGGTGAAATCGAATCTCTAGCTCCATCTCCATTTGTGCTATCTCTTTTTATTAGCTGTTGATTCATTCATTTTGTGTTTACTTCATTTCCTTATGCTTTAATTTACAATCTGTCATTTAGTTTAATCAAAACATAAATCCCCCTTTACTTTAATGTCCAATTTAGTTAGAAATCAATTTAGTTTGTGCTTTTAAGTGTTTTGATTCATTTTATTTCCCAATTTCGTCCAAATTCACCAAAGTGCTCAAAACTGCCCAGAAAGTGATTTTAAGGCAGTTTTGAGTGTTTTGGGTGATGTTTGAGTCTTTTGGTTTGTTTAGTGTTTTAAGTGTTTAGTTTTGCATTCTTGAGTCTAGTTTAGTGTTTTATATTGTGTTTTTACATTTGAATCAAGCCATAATCTTAAATTCGTCCAACATTGGATTTAAGGTCAGAAACTGCCTAGTTAGTGTTTTTAGGCAGTTTTGAGTCTTTTGAACTTGTTTTGAGTCCTTTGAGTCTTTGTGAACGTTTTTAACTTTGTTTTTACGTTTTTGAGTCAAATCCAAGTGATTAACAATCCCTCCTAATCCCCGGTCCAGAACGATCCCTACTTACATACTTACTACAATAGACGAAAAGAGGGTTTAATTTATGCGCGTATAAATCTCGCATCAAGTCACTCCGGATTTCTTTGGCACAACTTGAACCGGTGAAACCCAACGGCTATCCGAGGTAGGATAGATCACCCCACAATCAAGAAGCTTGATAATGTCCTTTTTCACAACTTCCATCATTGGAGGGTCGAGCCGGCGTTGAGCCTCTCTAGTTGGTTTAGCCCCCTCCTTTAGAAGTATGTGATGCATGCAAGTTGTAGGACTAATACCCTTGATGTCGGCCAAGGTCCATCCTATGGCCGTTTTGTGATCTTTCAACACCCGAATCAATTTCTCCTCCATTGCCGTGAGGGATGAGGAAACTATGACGGGCAACGTCTCATTTTCTCCCAAATAGACATACTTCAAATGATCCGGCAATGGTTTAAGCTCAAGAATGGGTGCTTGAATCACTAAAGGAAGGGACAGTTGTAAAGAACCTTTGTTTGTTGTCCAAGGGTGCTCGGGAGCCATCTTAGTTGCTAAAACTTAGAGCGTTCTTGATTTAGGAAAGGTCAACCAAAATAGGAAACTTTGGCTTAACTTTCCTACTTCAAGTAGGAATCCTTGTGTGATTAGGAATCCTCATGTGAGTGGGAAACCTCCTTTAATTTGGAAACCTTCTCGTAATTGGAATCCTCGTCGTAGTAGGAATCCTTGCGACATCAACTCTTCAATTTCGTCCATTCCTTTTGCTCCAAGCATAAGCTATCCAATTTGTGCCCAAAAGTGCTCTAAAAGGCTCCAAAATGCATCCTTTCGCCAAATACATCTTATGAACTTGAAAACACACAAAAGAAGCTTAAAGAACTAAAATAACTAAGAACTAATACCATAAATGCACGAAAACAAGCAAACTAAGTCGCATAAATATGCTCCTATCAAATTCCCCCACACTTAGCTTTTGCTAGTCCTCGAGCAAAACGGAAAAACAAAACAAAACCTAAACCTTCCAACAATGGTCTCAGGGATTCTTAATGCACATGACATGTTCAAGATCATTACTCACTTAGATTTTAGTCATCCTTACGCTTAGGCACATACTTAATCATAATCACTACTTGCTAGTTCTCATTTAATCAATTTAAACCAACATTTGAATGTAGTAACTTGCCTTGGAGAATTCACTTAATTCCTTACAAGATACTCTCTTATTTTCACACAGAATTTCTGATTACACACCCTACACTAAGTATATGTGAGAAGATTGATGTAAATATGAAACTAAACACTCACATATGTTTATAACAAGGAAAGCACTTTTCTGGAATGTATATGAATATGATCTCATGAAAGGAATGCTACTAATTAGATGCGAGAACCAGGGACACCATATGCTTACATCAATTCCAAACTCCACATTATTGAAAACATAATGATCAAGATTGAAGCATAAGGGTTGTAACGAGTTATGGGTGATTGGCTAACAATGAAAGGTAAGGATAACAAACGTTCATTAAGCAATAGAAAGCAAAGTAATGAAATTTGACACTTAGAATCACTTATGATTGCAGAAACTCACTTAGACACATAAGGGGAAAATTCACACAACTCTTAGGGCCATATTCAACGTTTTGGACCCTTTCTTCAACTACCACAAACATGTGAGCTTGTTTTCACTTATTTCATACTCTTTTTCTTTCTTTTTCTTTTTCCACAAATTTTTTTTTTTATTTTTTATTTATTTTCACTCTGATGCGAAAATTAACTTAACACACAAATTAACCCTCTTTTGACAATTGTAGCATATAAATAAGTAGGGATCATTCTTACACCGGGGATTTGGAGGGATTGCTAAACACTCTCAACTAACTCAAATAAATAAAACTGACCTTTAAAACACTTAACTCACTTAAAAAGACTCAAACAAGTTCACAAGACTCAAAATAGGCTAAAAGCACTCAAAACTGCCTAAAAACACAAACTGGCCAGTTTTGATTCTAAAGACAAACTTGGACGAAATTTGGTTCTATCTTGACTTGAAACACTTGAAAACACAATCTAAAACATATTCTAACTATTTAGACACTCTAGAATAAATGGGGATTTGGTTTTGGAAGAAAATAAACAAAACAAAACAAGAAATTAAACTGGCAGATTTGGACAAATTTGATGGAATTAAGTTGATAGTGGGCTAGCTAGGAGGTCTTTCTCCACACATGGCATACTTGCATACAAAACAATCTCCAATTGCTTATTCAATGAATCTTGAACCTCAACACCCCAAGTTAATTAGGTACGCTTAAATTAACTCTCATATTTCCCTTAGGTCATTGAATTGAATGGAATTAGCGCATTGCAATCAAATTATTCCTCAAAAGTTCTCTATATGAAAGCGCATAATAGAAAAACAATCAAAGATCATTAGATTCTATGGAAATCATAAGTGTTGACGAGGCATTCGAAACTATGAAAGCGCATGATACTTATGCCAAGAATTTACTTACCATGATTGTGACCAACAATCTTTACTACTTATGAATATAAGTTCCCAACGATTAGGTGAAGTTCCCTTATACCCTAGCATCAGATTTATGCTTGCAAATTAAGCGTGCACTCTCAATTCATATACATAAACAAGTTTTAATTCAAATAGATAAGTAAATTGAATTCACCATTCATGAAATCATAACTGAAAGTAATCAAATCATAATGCAAATATAGCCATGGTTTCGAAATTCCCCCTAGCCAAAAGGGGATTAGTTCCTCATACTCGCAAAGCAAAGATTATTGAATTTAAACATTGAAATCATAAGAAAGATTACACCTAAACGTTCAGCAATTCTTGGATGAATTTGATGCACGGCTAGGGCTTCTCTTCCTCCTCCTTGCTGCGGCACAAGGTGTGTGTGGTGGATTTGGGGGTTTTGAATGGTGTGTTCTTGTTTAGAGGGATGGAGGATGGCTGATTATGGTGGTAGGGTGCGGAAGGTTGTGTATGGAGGTGTATGGAGGTGTATGGAGGTTGAAGAATGGATGATAGGGGTTGCGGCACAAAGGTTCTGACTTGCATAGAGGGTGGTACGAATTTTTGGCTGAATTTATGTTTATATAGTCCTAGGCTTAAGTAGATTAGGGGTTAGACTTAACAGATTTGGTGGATTAGGGCCCTAAAATTCGGCTATAGGTGATCAAATCCACCTAGGAGGGGGTTTGGCCCACTTAGTTTCATAATAGGCTTGTGTAACCCAAATCCAAAAGGGATTAGGCCATAGAAATCATAATCCAAAGGGAATTAGGCCTAGGAAGGTGCGGCACAAAGTGAGGGAAAGGTTGGATTGGCTTGCTGATGCGAATTATATAAGCACACAAATTAAACCCTCTTTTGACAATTGTAGTATATGTATAAGTAGGGATCGTTCTAAACCGAGGATTAGGAGGGGTTGCTAAAACACTTGAAAGCTGACTCAAAAACGTAAAACAAAGGTTAAAACACTAAACTAGACTCAAAGAATGTAAAACTAAACACTAGAACACTAAAACAAACCAAAAGACTCAAAATTGCCTTAAAAACACAATCTGGGCAGTTTTGAACACTTAACACTAATTTGGACGAAAATACAATTTGTTTTGACTCAAAAGACTCTAAAACACACTTTTGGAAATATTTGGAATAAGTAAGAAAGGGGGATTTGTTTTTGGACGAATTTAAAAGAAAACAAGTAACTTAAAACTTAAAACAGATTTTTGGACGAATTTGAGTAAAACCAATGGATGATGAACTAGCCAAGGGATACTTCTCCACACATGATACATTCAAACATAAGTTGATTTCCAGTTGCTTTTCCGATAAACCATGAACCTCAATACCCCAGATTAACCGTGACATCACTAATTAACCCTCAGATTTCCCTTAAGTTATTGGATTGGATGACATCATACGACAACCCAAAGCATTCTTCAAAAGTCCCCTACATGACATCATAATAGAGATACAATCAAAGATCATTACGTTCAATGGAAATCATAAGTATTGACAAAGCACCTGTAACTATTACATTATGATAAGCATGCTAGGAATTTACTTAACATGATTGTGAAAACAACCGTAACTACTTGTGAATATAAGTTTGTAACGATTATGTGAAACACCCTTATATTCTAGCACCAAATTCAAGCATGCAAATTAAGTAGGCCTCCCTAATCAACATACAAGAATAAGTTATCCATCAAACGGTTAAGTAAATTGCATTCACAATTTATGAAATCACAACTGGAATTTATCAACTCATATTATAAATATAATCATGGCTTTAAAGCATCCCTAGGCTAAAACGAGTTTAGCCTCTCATGTTCATAACGAAACAAAGGAAATTAGAATTAAAAATTGAAAACAAAAGATAGATTACACCTAGAAGCGTTCCAACACTCCAACTTGAATGCATAAACGTCCAAGGCTTCGTCTTCTTTCTCCTCTTCTTTGCTAGGTCACGGCACAAGTGCTAAGGTGGGTTTTTGGATGAGTTTCTTGGTTTAAGTTGGGTTTATGGAGGTATGGTGGTGCGGCAAGGCTTAGTGGTGGTGTAGGGTGGTTTGGACGAAGGTTTGGAAGTCGAGGGATGGTGGAAATTTGGATGGAAAGCTGCGGCAAGGTTGGATATGTTTGTGAATGAAGGCAGGTTGTGTAGAAGGGGGGATTAGCTTCCTAAGGGTGCGGCACAAAAGTATATATAAGGAAGAAAAGACCTAAAGGCGTTATTACTTGGTTTAGGAAAGGAATTAATTCTAAATCTTTGAAGAATAGGAAACACAAAATCAGAAATTGAAAGAAATAGGAATGTGACTTGCGGCAAAGGTTAGAGAGAAAGGGAATGTCTTTTATTTCTGAATTTAGGCAAGGATTTAGGAATATAAAAGGGTATGTGAGTTATGGCTGAAATAGGTATGAGAAAGGAAGGTGTTTAAGTGTTTAAAATAGGGAACAAAGCCCTTCCTTGCACGGCAAGGAAGGGAGACACAAGGAAACACACGACATTGTCCTAAGGTTGCCAGGGATGTTGTTTTTGTGACCTAGAATAGGTAGGAGCCTTTGATCTTGCTGAAATATGGAGTCTTTAAGGATTAGGAAAGATTAAACCAAAATAGGAAACCTTGGCTTAACTTTCCTACTTCAAGTAGGAAACCTTCTTTGACTAGGATTCCTCATTTGATTAGGAATCCTCTTGTGATTAGGAATCCTCTTGTGATTAGGAATCCTAACTTCATTAGGTCTTCAATTTCGTCCATTCCTTTTGCTCCAAACATAAGCTATCCATTCCAAGTCCAATTTTGCCCCAAAATGCTCCAAAATGCATCTTTTTGCTTCCTTAGCCATATGAACCTAAAAACACACGAAAATGGCTTAAACTACTAAAACAACTATGAATTAACAATATAAATGCACGAAAGCAAGCTAAGTAAGTCGCCTAAATATGCTCCTATCAAATTCCCCCACACTTAGCTTTTGCTAGTCCTCGAGCAAAACAAAACGAAAGAAACTAAAAACAAACCAAAACACATTCTAAACCTTCCAACATGTATCTCAGGGATTTCAAACGAACATGACACAATATTGAACATCATTCCCACGACATTTAGCTTACTTTACACTTCAACAAACACTTAATCATAGTTACCACTTATTAGTTCACATTTAATCAATTAAAACAACATTTTGAATGTAGTAACATGCCTTAGAGAATTCCCTCAATTCCTTACTAGAATGCACTCAATTTTCACAAAGATTTTCTAACTCCACACCCTACACTAGGTATATGTGAGAAGATTGATGTAAATATGAATTCTAACACTCACATATGTTATATCAAAGAAAGCATTTTCTGGATTTATGACAATGACATGAATATGATCTCATGAATGGAATGCTACTACTTAGAATGAGAACCAGTGATTCCATATGCTCATACCAAATTCAAACTCCACAAATTGAACACATAACATCAAGATAGAAGTTGAGGTTTGTAACGGGGCTAAGGGTAATGGTTTAACAAAGAAAGGTAAAGTAAAACAAAGGTTCTTAAAGTAATAGGAAACAAAGTAATGAAATTGACACTTAAACTCACTTTTAATGGCAGAAATCTACTTTTAAACACAAGGGAAGATTCATGCAACAACTAGGGTCAAATTCACTCTTTTGGACCCTTCCTTCAATAACCAACATTTGTGAGATCATTCTCACTTATTTTCCAACTCTTTTTCTTTCTTTTCAACACTTTTCTATTTTTTTTTTATTTTTCCACGAATTTTTTTCTTTATTTCATTCTTTGGCCGTACACTATTATCTTCCCCCACACTCATTTTCTGCAATATATTGATCAAAAGGAGTTCATTGTAAGTCATGCTTCACTATCCTTTAAGAACAAGGGTATGGGATGCCCTAATCTAGGCTAGGTAAGGATAATGCGGCTAACAAAGAAAATAGGATTGAAAAGGCTCAAAATGGTTAATCCTACAATACATGTGAAAGGGGATAGGCTTTTTGGCTTTAGCTTGACTAACAACTTCATCTTATTGTATGTTATGCAATCAATATCATGCTTTGAATGAATTGGGCATGAGTTCTAGTATTTGGAACTATAATGAAATGCATTCCAAGTAGCAACCAAGCAAAGAATGATGAGATCATGCAACGACTTTAGAAAACAAGAAATCACAGATTTATACTCTCCAAAGAACGTTATAGGCTCAAGTCTCACAAGGATGTAGCTTTAGTTTGAGTTCCTTCCTTCAAGCATGTTACAAAAACTGATTTTCTCTTTGTAATTACATGTGAATTCATAAGCTATAACCATAACCAAGCATAAACCAAAGCATAAATCAACTTCCAGCCTTGTTTACAACATTTTTTTAATAGTCATGTAATTTAAAACCAAATCCTCATCATTGTGTTGGAAGGTGACCTAAGACACAAACAAACACACAAAAACAACTTTAAAACAACTCTTTTTGGGTTTTTCAAAACTGTTTTGCAATTTTTTTTGTAAATTTTCGGATTTTCTGATCAAAAGAGATTAAAACACTCCAAAACACTCTAAAAACGCTTAAAAACAGTGAGAAACAACATTATAAGTGATAGGTGATAAAATCCCACGAAAATCATGCAAAAACACTTGTTTACCCCCCCCCCCCCCACACACTTAAATCAAACATTGTCCTCAATGTTTCAAACAAAACACACAATCAACCAAACAATATAAACTAACTAACATGAAGAAATAAAAACAATAAAGAGATAGGGATTTAGGAACGCAAATCTGATTTTGTAGCATGAATTGGAAAATTGCCCAAATCCTCTCAAGTGGAATGCATGGGTTGCCTCCCAAGAAGCGCTTGCTTTAACGTCGTGCAGCCGGACGAACATGCTTCTTGGCCTCACTTAGAGCCCACGGCATGGAGGGTATTGTCCTCCACAATCTGCCCTTCCACATTTGCATAATAGGGCTTCAAACGATGCCCATTCACCTTGAATTCTTGGCCATTCCTCAAGCTTTGGATTTGAACTGCGCCATATGGAAAGACATTAGTAACAACAAAAGGTCCAATCCACTTAGAACGTAACTTACCAGGAAATAAACGTAAGCGAGAATTAAAAAGTAAAACTTTTTGCCCTATGGAGAATGTTTTGCTTCAGATCATCTTGTCATGAAAAGCCTTGGTCTTTTCCTTGTGAATGCAAGCATTCTCATATGCTTCACGCCTTAGCTCCTCAAGTTCGTTCAATTGCAACTTCCTATGTAGTCCAGCCGCATCTATGTTCATGTTGAATGTCTTGATCGCCCAATGAGCCTTGTGTTCCAACTCCACGGGGAGATGACAAGGCTTTCCATACACCAGCCGAAAAGGGGACATGCCTATTGGTGTCTTGTATGTCGTCCTATAGGCCCATAATGCATCCTCCAAACGCACACTCCAATCTTTTCTTGTTGGTCCAACGGTCTTCTCCAAGATTTGCTTGATTTCTCTATTAAACACCTCGGCTTGGCCATTGGTTTGGGGATGGTAAGGTGTTGAAACCTTATGGGTGACTTGATACTTCTTGAGTAGTGCTTCAATGGTACGATTGCAAAAGTGAGATCCTCCATCACTAATAAGTACTCGAGGCATCCCAAATCTAGCAAAAATGTTAGTCTTTATAAAATCTGCAACAACTCTAGAATCATTAGTCCGGGTGGCCTTGGCTTCCACCCATTTGGAAACATAATCTACTGCAAGCAAAATATAAGTAAAACCAAACGAAGATGGAAAAGAGCCCATGAAATCAATGCCCCAAACATCAAAAATTTCAACATTAAAGATGGGTGTTTGCGGCATTTGGTCCCTTGCACCTATATTTCCCATTCGTTGGCAACGATCACAAGTTAAACAAAATGTTCTAGCATCTTTAAAGATTGTTGGCCAATAAAAACCACATTCTAACACTTTAAGGGCAGTGCATTGTGTGCCAAGATGTCCACCACAAGCATAAGTATGACAAAAGGTTAGAATCGAATCAAACTCACAATCATGCACACAACGACGCACAATCTGATCTGCACAAAACTTCCACAAATAGGGGTCATCCCATACATAAAACCGTGCCTCTTTCTTTAACTTATCACGTTGGTGCCTAGCTAGGGTACTTGGAACACGTTTTGACACCAAAAAATTGACCAAATCGGCATACCAAGGTTCACATACCTTAATGGACAGCAATTGCTCATCAGGGAAAGTCTCTTGGATGGGTAAGGAGTCCTCATTGCACACCAAACGACTTAAATGGTCAGCAACTACGTTCTCACTCCCTTTCTTGTCTCGAATTTCAATATCAAACTCTTGGAGAAGAAGCATCCATCTAATGAGCCGTGGTTTAGCCTCCTTCTTAGTGAATAAGTACCTAAGAGCTGCATGGTCAGAAAATACAATCACTTTAGTGCCAAGTAAATAAGAACGAAACTTATCTAAAGCAAACACAACGGCAAGAAGTTCTTTTTCAGTGGTAGAGTAGTTTAATTGAGCATCATTTAAGGTCCTAGAAGCATAGTAGATGGCGTGGGATTGCTTATTCCTCCTTTGACCCAAAACAGCCCCAATTGCATAATCGGATGCATCGCACATGAGCTCAAAAGGCAACGTCCAATCAGGTAGAAGGATGATAGGTGCCGTGGTTAATTTGTCCTTGAGAAGCTTGAATGCCTTCTCACACTCCTCATTGAACTCAAACGCCACTTCTTTTTGTAGGAGACGGCATAGTGGTTGTGCAATTTTAGAAAAATCCTTGATAAATCGCCTATAGAATCCTGCATAACCAAGAAAAGAACGAACCTCTCTAACCGAAGTAGGAGAGGGTAAGTGACGTACAAGATCTAGTTTAGACTTATCAACTTCAATTCCTTTTTCAGAGATGATATGACCCAAAACTATACCTTGTTTAACCATAAAATGACATTTTTCCCAATTCAAAACAAGGTTAGTTTCCATGCATCTTTTCAAGATTAAAGTAAGATTATGCAAACAACCATCAAATGAGTCTCCAAACACACTAAAATCGTCCATAAATACTTCAATTATCTTTTCAACATAATCTGAGAAGATACTTACCATGCATCGTTGGAAAGTGGCCAGTGCATTGCATAAACCAAATGGCATACGACGATATGCAAAAGTACTAAATGGACAAGTAAAAGTGGTCTTTTCTTGATCATCCTGCGCTATGACAATTTGATTATAACCTGAATAACCATCAAGAAAGCAATAAAAAGAATGACCAGCTAACCTTTCAAGCATTTGATCGATGAATGGCAAAGGGAAGTGATCTTTCCTTGTTGCGGCATTTAGCTTCCTATAGTCAATGCACACCCTCCAACCGGTTTGAATGCGTGTAGGCACAAGTTCATCTTCTTCATTCTTCACCACCGTGACTCTGGACTTCTTGGGAACCACTTGGACCGGCGAAACCCAACAACTATCCGAGATAGGATAGATGACGCCACAATCAAGCAATTTGGTGATTTCCTTCTTCACTACTTCCATCATTGGTGGGTTGAGTCGACGTTAGGCTTCCCTTGATGGTTTGGCGCCTTCTTCCATGAGAATTCGATGCATGCACGTGGTAGGACTTATGCCCTTGATATCGACCAAAGTCCACCCAATGGCCGTCTTATGCTCTTTGAGAACCCTCACCAATTTCTCCTCCTCTTGTGCCGTGAGTGATGAGGCTATAATGATGGGCAATGTGTCTTGCTCACCCAAGAACACATACTTCAAGTGATTTGGCAACGGTTTGAGCTCAAGGGTAGGTGGTTGTTCTATAGAAGGAAGCAACTTATTAGTCGAAATTGGAATTGAAATTGGACTAGGGGTCTTACCTTGGAGCCGTGGCAATGACTCTAGGGCTGCCACGGTCTCAATTACATCATCATCAAAGGCCACGGCATAGGATTGCAAGTGTGTGCCGTGGGGTGCTATGGTCTCAACCATGTGATCCTTCACTTCTATGCCATTTGTGATGACCGTTTCAAGTGCATCTCCATGTAATTGATCAAGGTGTACCTGCGCAAAAGAATCAAGAATATCAATAGAGAAACAGGAGTGATCATCATTAGGAAATATCATAGTTTCAGAAATATTAAAATCAATCACTTCCCCATCGAATTCCATTGTTAAAGTGCCCTTAAACACATCTATCTTTGTTCGGGCCGTCTTCATGAAGGGCCTCCCAAGAAGACTCGGCAAAGATGGAGCATGGGTGGTTTCTTCCATTTCAAGAATGTAGAAATCCGCCGTAAAGATCAAATTATTCATCTGCACTAAGACATCTTCCAATACGCCCTTTGGATAGGCATTAGATCTATCGGCCAACTGAATAATCACACCATCATTTTTCAATTCACCAAGGTTCATTGAAGCATAAATAGAATATGGCATGACGTTAATTGAAGCTCCTAAGTCTAACATAGCATGTTCAAACTTAGTTTGGCCAATAATACAAGGAATTGTAAAGCTACCTGGATCTTTGCATTTTGGTGGTAACTTCCTTTGTAAAACAGCGGAAACGTTTTCACTTACCCTTACTACCTCTTTATGTGACGGCTTCTTCCTTGTAGTGCACAATTCCTTCAAGAACTTAGCGTATTTGGGCACTTGCTTTATGGCATATTGGAACAGGATATTGACTTGAACTTTCCTAAACGTCTCAAGAATGTCCTTCTCATGCTCCTCCTTCTTTGTTTGCAAAAATCTGTGAGGAAAAGGAACATTGGGTGGAACGGGGTTAGAATTAATCGAATTTGAACCTAACTTACCTTTGGTGGCCGAATGGGATGGCATGGATGAGTTTTGGTCCCTTTGGGCTTGCGGCAATGGAAGTTGTGTCCTTGCCGTGGGCTTCCCTTCATCCTCCTTTTCATGTTGCAACGTCTCTTCTTCGTTAGGACTTGTTTTGGGTGGTGTGGATATGGTGCCAACTTCTTTTCCACTCCTCAAAGTGATTGCTTTGGCAGATTCGAACCCTCCCTTTGGATTGACAATGGTTGAGCTTGGAAGCTTGCCTTGGTCTCGGAATTGTCCCACAAACTCCACAATCTGCCCTATTTGCTTCTCTAAGTGGTCCACCCTTTTGTCTTGGTTTTGCATTGCTTTTTCTTGGTTTTGCAATACTTTGTTTTGATTTTCTTGCCCCTGAGATAAACTAGTAAGTAACTTAAGAATTGTAGCATTATCTAAAGATGTACCTTGATGGTTTTGGGCGGATTGGGATGGTGATGCTTCTTGGCCGTGGGTTTTGGTGTAAAACCCCGGGGGTTGCTGCCTAAAGCCTCCTTGTTGGTAAGGTTGTTGAGGCTCCCTCCACTTGAAGTTAGGATGGTCTCTGCAACCCGGATTGTATGTATTGGAATATGGATCATTCCTTGACTGATTTTGGCTTGGAAATCCAATGGCGTGTGCACTCTCCCATCCCCCATTCTCAATCAATTGAGGGCACTTTTCCGAAGGATGACCTTGAATAGAACATACGCCACATACAATTGGACCTTGGATCTTCATTCCTTCGGCCATCTGAGACACAAGAGAAGTAAGATTAGCTAATTGAGTTTGAATGTCGGATTGAGAACTTACCTCATGTACTTGTTGCCGTGGGGGGTCCCTTTGCCCAATTCCTTCGTATTGTTGTGCATTGAGAGCCCGGTTTGCAATGAGATTCTTGGCTGCCATGGGAGTTTTATCCACCAACGCACCTCCTGCCGAACCATCAAGCATTTGCCTTTCAATAGGAAGAAGACCTTCATAGAAGTATTGAAGTAGAAGCTCCTCCTTCATTTGATGTTGAGGACATGATGCAACAAGGGCTTTAAAACGCTTGTAGTATGTTGGAAAAGACTCCCCTTGACTTTGTTCGATTCCGCTAATCTTCTTTCTCAAGAGAATGACTCTTGAAGTAGGAAAAAACTTTTCAAGAAACGCCATTTTCATGCTCTCCCAAGAAGTGACCGTTCCGAGTGCTAACTCGTACAACCAATCCTTGGCCTTCTCGAAGAGTGAGAACGGGAAAGCCTTCATCTTCAAAATACTACTATCAACGTTAATTGGAGTCATGCTCGAACACACCACCTCGAACTCCTTCAAATGCTTGTTGGGATCCTCCATGGACAGTCCATGGAACTTTGGAATGTGGTGCAACAAACTTGACTTCAATTCAAATTCGTCGGTCTTGTCTTGAGCTGCCCTTGGGTATTGGATGCACAAGGGTGCGGCATTGTCCATTCCCGAAGCGGAAAGCTCCTTGATTGTACGGTTGTCCGCTGCCATGGTGTGGACCTCTTCTTCCTCCCTTGCCGTGGGTCTTTCTTCCTCCTCAAAATTGGAAGCCGAACAAGAACTTGTTGGTTGAAGTTTTGGGTTCTTCTTCTTCTTCCTCAAAGTGCGCTCAAAATCGTCGTCGAAATCCAAGATGTTTGCACTAATGGTTTGAGAACTATGAGTCATAAACTAGTACCTACAAACAAGAAAAGAAATAAGGTCAGCAGCTAAAACAAAAACAAAACAAAAAGAAACAAAAAGAAACAACGGGGGATTAGCAAACATGCTAATCCCCGGCAACGGCGCCAAAAATTTGATGCGAATTATATAAGCACACAAATTAAACCCTCTTTTGACAATTGTAGTATATGTATAAGTAGGGATCGTTCTAAACCGGGGATTAGGAGGGGTTGCTAAAACACTTGAAAACTGACTCAAAAACGTAAAACAAAGGTTAAAACACTAAACTAGACTCAAAGAATGTAAAACTAAACACTAGAACACTAAAACAAACCAAAAGACTCAAAACAGCAACAAAACACTCAAAACTGCCTTAAAAACACAATCTGGGCAGTTTTTGAACACTTAACACTAATTTGGACGAAAATACAATTTGTTTTGACTCAAAAGACTCTAAAACACACTTTTGGAAATATTTGGAATAAGTAAGAAAGGGGGATTTGTTTTTGGACGAATTTAAAAGAAAACAAGTAACTTAAAACTTAAAACAGATTTTTGGAAGAATTTGAGTAAAACCAATGGATGATGAACTAGCCAAGGGATACTTCTCCACACATGATACATTCAAACATAAGTTGATTTCCAGTTGCTTTTCCGATAAACCATGAACCTCAATACCCCAGATTAACCGTGACATCACTAATTAACCCTCAGATTTCCCTTAAGTTATTGGATTGGATGACATCATACGACAACCCAAAGCATTCTTCAAAAGTCCCCTACATGACATCATAATAGAGATACAATCAAAGATCATTACGTTCAATGGAAATCATAAGTATTGACAAAGCACTTGTAACTATGACATCATGATACGCATGCTAGGAATTTACTTAACATGATTGTGAAAACAACCGTAACTACTTGTGAATATAAGTTTGTAACGATTATGTGAAACACCCTTATATTCTAGCACCAAATTCAAGCATGCAAATTAAGTAGGCCTCCCTAATCAACATACAAGAATAAGTTATCCATCAAACGGTTAAGTAAATTGCATTCTAAATTTATGAAATCACAACTGGAATTTATCAACTCATATTATAAATATAATCATGGCTTTAAAGCATCCCTAGGCTAAAACGAGTTTAGCCTCTCATGTTCATAACGAAACAAAGGAAATTAGAATTAAAAATTGAAAACAAAAGATAGATTACACCTAGAAGCGTTCCAACACTCCAACTTGAATGCATAAACGTCCAAGGCTTCGTCTTCTTTCTCCTCTTCTTTGCTAGGTCACGGCACAAGTGCTAAGGTGGGTTTTTGGATGAGTTTCTTGGTTTAAGTTGGGTTTATGGAGGTATGGTGGTGCGGCAAGGCTTAGTGGTGGTGTAGGGTGGTTTGGACGAAGGTTTGGAAGTCGATGGATGGTGGAAATTTGGATGGAAAGCTGCGGCAAGGTTGGATATGTTTGTGAATGAAGGCAGGTTGTGTAGAAGGGGGGATTAGCTTCCTAAGGGTGCGGCACAAGAGTATATATAAGGAAGAAAAGACCTAAAGGCTTTATTACTTGGTTTAGGAAAGGAATTAATTCTAAATCTTTGAAGAATAGGAAACACAAAATCAGAAATTGAAAGAAATAGGAATGTGACTTGCGGCAAAGGTTAGAGAGAAAGGGAATGTCTTTTATTTCTGAATTTAGGCAAGGATTTAGCAATATAAAAGGGTATGTGAGTTATGGCTGAAATAGGTATGAGAAAGGAAGGTGTTTAAGTGTTTAAAATAGGGAACAAAGCCCTTCCTTGCACGGCAAGGAAGGGAGACACAAGGAAACACACGACATTGTCCTAAGGTTGCCAGGGATGTTGTTTTTGTGACCTAGAATAGGTAGGAGCCTTTGATCTTGCTGAAATATGGAGTCTTTAAGGATTAGGAAAGATTAAACCAAAATAGGAAACCTTGGCTTAACTTTCCTACTTCAAGTAGGAAACCTTCTTTGACTAGGATTCCTCATTTGATTAGGAATCCTCTTGTGATTAGGAATCCTCTTGTGATTAGGAATCCTAACTTCATTAGGTCTTCAATTTCATCCATTCCTTTTGCTCCAAACATAAGCTATCCATTCCAAGTCCAATTTTGCCCCAAAATGCTCCAAAATGCATCTTTTTGCTTCCTTAGCCATATGAACCTTAAAACACACGAAAATGGCTTAAACTACTAAAACAACTATGAATTAACAATATAAATGCACGAAAACAAGCTAAGTAAGTCGCCTAAATATGCTCCTATCACTTGCAAGGCAAGGCAAGGCCTTCTAGAAGGGTTTGATACGCCACTTTTGTAGGGTTTCTAGCAAGAATGGGTTTTGTGGCTGATTTGGGCCTTCTAGAAGAGGATGCTTCTAGAAATAGGTTCTAGAATTATCTATTTAGGTCCCCTTGCAATTAGGATTAAGACATGATAAGGTTTGGATAGGATAAGATGAGATAAGGTTTGGATAATGTTTTGGATAATGTTGGATATGGTTTTTTGATAAGGTTTTGGATAGGGTTTCCTCTTTGAGCTACTTCCTTATCCACTTTGTTTTTAGCTTAGTTCCTTCCTCTTCTTATCACATTTCTAGCCTCTTGACGTCCAAATTCGTCCATCCATGTTAGCCCATATGCAAGCTATCCACATAGTGTCCAAAATTGCTCCAAAATGCACTTTCTTCTCACACTAGGTATATGTGAGAAGATTGATGTAAACATGTAGACGAACACTCACATATGTTATAACAAGGAAAGTATTTTCTGGAATTATTAACATGTATATATATATATGATCTCATGAATGGAATGCCACTACTTAGACGCGAGAACCAGGGATACCATATGCTCAAACCAATTTTAAACTCCACATATTGAAACACATAACAATCAAGATAGAAGTCAAAGGGTTGTAACGGGGCTAGGGTATTGGCTAACAAGGAAAGGTAAGAGGAAACAAACATTCTTAAAGCAATATTGAGCAAATTAATGAATTAGGCACTTAGAATTCCCTTTAGAATGCAGAAGTCAACTTTGAACACCCAAGGGGGAATCACACAAAACTTAGGGCCATATTCAAACTTTTTGGACCCTTTCTTCAACAATCACACTTGTGAGTTCATTCTCACTTATTTTCACTCATTTTCTTTCTTTTCTTCTTCTTTTTCTTCTTTTTCACAATTTTTTTTTTCTTTTTCGTTTTTTCTTTCTTTTTCCCGTGCCTCTTTTAAGACTTTGGCGCACACACACTCACAAAATCAAATTCCCCCACACTTGTTTTCTGCACAAATGTCACTCAAAAGGAATTCATTCTAAGTTATGCTCCACTATACTTCAAGAACAAGGGTATGGAAAGTCCTATTTCGCATTTAATCAATTAAAACACATTTTGAATGTAGTAACATGCCTTAGAGAATTCCCTCAATTCCTCACTAGTTATGCACTCAATTTTCACTCAGATTTTCTGACTACACACCCTACAATAGTTATATGTGAAAAGATTGATGTAAACATGAAAGACTAGTACTCACATATATTATAACAAAGAACGCAATTTCTGGAGTAATTAAACATGTTTAGATATGATCTCATGAATGGAATGCTACTACTTAGATGCGAGAACCAGTGACACCATATGCTCATACCAAATTCAAACTCCACAATTGACATGCACAACACTCAAGATAGAAGTCAAGGGTTGTAACGGGGCTTGGGGTATTGGCTAACAAGGAAAGATAGGGATAAACAAAAGTTCTTTAAGCAATAGTGAGCAAAGTAATGAATTAGACACTTAGAATTCCCATTAGAACGCAAAAATCAACTTTGAACACCCAAGGGGACGTCACACAAAACTTAGGGCCATATTCATTGTTTTGGGCCCTTACTTCAACACACAATACTTTGGAACTCTTTTCATTTCTTTTTTTTTTTCTTTTCTTTTTTCTTTCTTTTTTTTTTTTTCACAACTTTTTTTTTCTTCTTCTAGCCGTGCCTATGGCACATAAACTCACATATATACTCCTTCCCCCACACTTATTTTCTGCAACACCTTAATCAAATGGAATTCATTTTCAGTCATGCTTACTATGCTTCAAGAACAAAGGTATGGGTGGTCCTAATCTAGGCTAGGTGAGGATGATATGGGTTAACAAAGAACATGGGCTAACACGGCTCAATGGGGTTAAACTTAAACACAAAATGAGTTAAGGGCACACGGCTATTTGGCTTTGGTGGTGGTCACTACACAAATTCATCTTGAATATGTGTTATGCAAATCAATAACATGCTTTGAATGAAATGGGCATGATGAGTTCTAGCATTTGGAACTAAGTGATGAAACGCCTTCTAAGTAGTAACCAAGCAATGAATAATGACATCATGCAACGACTTAGAAAACAATGATGCACAGATTGTTACTCTCCAAATAACGTTTAGGCTCAAGTCTCACAAGGATGTAGCGTTAGTTTGAGTTTCATTCCTTCAAGCATGTTACAAAAACTAATTTTTTTTATTTTTTTTTATTTTTTATTTTGTGATTACATGTGAATTCGTAAACTATAACTACAAACAAGCATAAACCAAAGAGTATATCAAACGTCCATCCATGTTTGTAACTTTCTTTAACCATCATGCAATTAAAAACCAAATCCTCATCATTACGTTGGAAGGTACCTTACGACACAATCAAACACACAAAAACAACTCTTTTTGGGTTTTTCAAAACAATTTTTCAAATTTTTATGGGTTTTTCGGATTTTTAAGTCAACACACACTAAAACACTCTAAAATAGCTTAAAAACACTTAAAAACAGCAAGGAACAACATTGGAAGTTATGGGTGATAAAATCCCACGAATTTGCATGAACACACTTAGTTACCCCCCCCCCCCCCCCCCCACACTTAAATCAAACATTGTCCTCAATGTTTCAAGCCTAAAATCACACTAAACAAAAACAAACACACAAACAGCAACTAAACACACTAAACATGGCAGAATGTAAATAACAAGGAGAAGAGGTTAGGGACGCAAATCTGGTTATGGAGTGTAGATTCCATCTTCTCCTTGGTGATTGCATGGGTTGCCTCCCACAAAGCGCTTGCTTTAACGTCTTGCAGCCGGACGATGGTATGCTCATTCCCCATTGGAGCCCACGACATGCAATGGGATCTCCTCCACAACATGCCCTTCAACACTTTCATGATATGGCTCAATGAATGGGAGGGGATAGTGATCCTCCCTGATGGTGGAGTTTTGGTTCCGAAAGTCCATGTACATGCTCCCACCACCTTCAAATCGGATGGTTACCTGCACCACAGAAGGTAACAACCTATTATTTGAAATGGGAATTGAAATTGGGCTTGACAACTTACAAACATATTGTAGTGAAGGCTCAAGATCGGCAGCCCTATCAACAATGTCACCATGGCTACTTTCGGCCATATTGGCTGGTTGTAGGGCAATCACTCCAAGTTCTTCTCCAATGGTGGTGCTTGATACATCCTTCGTGATAAGTGTGGATCCTTTCGGCCTTATGTCCTTATGCACATCTATGACAAAACAAGAATGACTATCGTTAGGATTCTTAATAAAGTCATAAACATTGAATTTAATTACATCACCACCAAACTCCATTGTTAGTGCTCATTTGGCCACATCAATCTTGGTTTGGGCCGCTTTCATGAACGGACGGCCTAGCAAGAGTGGCAATGATGGAGCATGGCTCGAATCCTCCATTTCTAAGACATAAAAATCTGTAGGAAAGATGAGATGATTGACCTGCACTAAAACATCCTCAAGGACTCCCTTGGGATAAACATTAGAACGATCGGCCAATTGAATTACAACGCCATCTTGTTTTAACTCACCAAGGTTCATAGATGCATAAATGGAATATGGCATGACATTAATAGAAGCACCTATATCTAACATGCATTGTTCAAATTTAGTGTTTCCAATTATGCATGGGATAGTAAAGCTCCCTGGATCCTTACATTTTGGAGGTAACTTTCGTTGCAAAACCGCGGATACATTTTCACTTACTTTCACGACTTCTTTATTTGCAATTCTTTTCCTAGTCGTGCATAACTCTTTTAAAAACTTTGCATACCTGGGCACTTGCTTAATGGCATCAAGTAAAGGAATGTTTACTTGGACCCTCCTAAACGTCTCAAGAATGTCTTTCTCCTGCTCCTCCTTCTTTGTTTGCATGAACCTACTAGGAAAAGGCACATTCAAAGGAAAAACATTAGTAGGAACCGACTTTGACACATTCTTACCCTTTTTGGCCGAATTGGACATTTTTGGATCAATAAAAGCTTGCGGCAAAGGTGTTTCCACCTTTGCCGTGGGGTGGCTTGCTTCTTCCTCTTCAATTCTCAATTTTTCATCCTCGTTAGGACCTGATGGTGATGGTGTAGGACCTGCCCCAACTTCTTTTCCACTTCTCAAGATGATTGCAATGGCCGTTTCGAACCCTCCCTTTGGGTTTGGAATGGTTGAGCTTGGGAGCTTGCCTTGGTCTTGGAATTGGCCTACAAACTCCGCAATCTGCCCAATTTGTTTCTCCAATTGATCCACCCTTTTTTCTTGATTTTGCATTGCCTTGGCTTGCTTCTCTTGCCCCTGAGACAAATTAGTTAGTAACTTAAGAAGTGTATCATTGTCTAGGGACGTACCTGAAGCATTTGGGGCAGATTGTTGTGGAGCATGTGTGGGTGCGTATGGCTTCTTGAAGAAACCCGAGGGTTGTTGTCTAAAGCCTCCTTGTTGTGGTGGTTGTTGGGGCTCCCTCCACTTGAAGTTCGGGTGGTCTCTCCAACCTGGATTATAGGTGTTAGAATACGGATCGTTCCTTGGTTGGTTTTGGCCTTGAAACCCAATTGCATTTGTGCTTTCCCATCCACCATTTTCAATGAGTTGTGGGCACTTCTCAGAAGCATGTCCTTGGATAGAACACACCCCCGCATACAATTGGTCCTTGCATCCTCATTCCTTCGGCCATCTGAGACACAATGGAAGTAAGATTAGCTAATTGTGAATGAATGTCGGGTGTGGAACTTACCTCATTTACTTGCTGCCATGGGGGTCCTCTTTGGCCTACTCCTTCGTATTGTTGAGCGTTCAACGCTCGGTTAGCAATCAAGACCTTGGCCGCCATGGGTGTCTTGTCCACCAATGCTCCACCCACCGAGGCATCGAGCATTTGACGTTCAATTGGTAGAAGCCCCTCGTAGAAGTATTGCAGAAGTAACTCCTCCTTCATCTGATGATGTGGACAAGAAGCAACAAGGGATTTAAAACGTTCATAATACGTAGGGAAAGACTCACCTTCTTCTTGCTGGATTCCACTTATCCTTTTACGTAAAAGGATGATTCGAGAAGTTGGGAAAAACTTCTCCAGAAATGCCCTCTTCATACTTTCCCATGATGTGACGGTTCCGGGAGCTAACTCGTACAACCAATCTTTGGCTTTGTCCATTAAAGAGAATGGAAAAGCCTTCATCTTCAGAATACTTCCATCGACGTTGACGGGAGTCATGCTTGAACACACCACCTCGAATTCCTTCAGATGCTTGTTCGGATCCTCCATGGACAACCCATGGTATTTCGGAATATGGTGGAGCAAACTTGACTTCAACTCGAACTCTTCGGTCTTCCCTTGGGCAGGTGGGGGATATTGGATACACAAAGGTGCGGCATTATCCAATCCCGAAGCCGAAAGTTCCTTGAGTGTCCGGTTGTCCATGGCCATGACTTGTGGTTCTTCAAAAACCCTTGCCGTGGGTTCCTCCTCCTCTTCTAGGACTTGTTCTTCCAGGTCAGGTTCAGGGCTTTGTGGATTTGATTCGTGTTGCTTCCTCTTTCGTCTCAAAGTCCTCTCAAAATCGCTGTCAAAGTCCAAGATATGCTCACGAATCGATTGAGAACTCCGAGTCATGCACTAGTACCTAAAACAAGAAAAACAAAACAAGGTCAGAAACTTTAACAAACTAAAATAAACAGAAAATAGCAATCCAAGGGATTAGCAAATTTGCTAATCCCCGGCAACGGCGCCAAAAATTTGATGCGGAATATATAAGCACACAAATTAAAACCCTCTTTTGACAATTGTAGTATATGAATAAGTAGGGATCGTTCTAGACCGGGGATTATGAGGGATTGCTAAATCACTTGAAAACTGACTCAAAAATGTAAAACACAAGTTAAAACACTAAACTAGACTCAAAGAATGCAAAACTAAACAATAAAACACTAAAACAAACCAAAAGACTCAAAACAGCCCCAAAACACTCAAAACTGCCTTAAAAACACAATCTGGGCAGTTTTGAGCACTTACACTATTTTGGACGAATTTGGGTAATAACTTGAATCAAAACACTTAGAAACACAAACTAAGACACTTTCTAACTAAATTGGACACTAAAGTAAAGGGGGATTTAGTTTTTGACGAAATTAAATAAAATGCACAGATTGCAATTAAAACAGATTGTAAAGATGAATTTGATGAAAATATGGATGGAATGCTAGCTAGAAGGTTCTTCTCCACACATGTCACACTTGCATACAAGATGATTTTTAGTTGGTCTTTCGATGAATTATGAAACTCAACACTCCGGGTTAATTAGGTCCGCTTAAATTAACCTTCAAGTTTTCCTTAAGTTAATGAATTGGATGGGACAGTGCATACACAATTCAAAACATTCTCCAAAAGTCCTTTACGTGAAAAGCACAATAAAGATACAATCAAAGATCATTAAGCAACATGAAAACTATAAGTGTTGACAAGGCATTCGTTACTATGATGAGCATGAAACTAGTGCCAAGAATTCATTTAACGCGATTGTTTATAAGCAACCTCCACTACTTGTGAATATAAGTTTGTAACTATTAGGTGAAACTCACTTATATTCTAGCATCATATTCATGCATGAAAATTAAGTGTGCACTCTCAATAAACATACACAAATAAGTTATCAATCAAGCAGTTAAACGAATTGAATCCAAAACTCATGAAATTCCAACCAAAGGTAATCAATTCATATTGCAAGCATAAACATAGTTTCGAATCACCCCCTAGCTAACTAGGGATTTAGCCTCTCATGTTCACAGAAAGAGAAATAAAATTGAAATTAAACATAAAGAACAAAAGATTGATTACACCTAGAACACCCAACGAATCCACTTGAATTTCTGCGCGTTTAAGCTCCTCTTTCTCCTTTCTTCTTGATGCGGCAGAGAGGTTTTATGGTGTTTTTGGATGGTTTTCTGGGTTATAGATGGGTTTAGGGTGATATGGTGGTGCGGCAAGGAGGTGGGAAGGTGTATGGAGGTTGGGAATGGAGTGGGGAATGGATGGAGTGTCTTCGGCAAGGTTGGATAATGGCTGGAATGGAGGGCGAAGGCTGCGGCAGAGAAGAATAGGGTGAATGGTGGCTGCGGCTGAAAGGTTTTTGAATGAATGGCTGAATGATCATTAAACCTAGGGTGCGGCATTAGATGTAGAATATATAGGGTTTCAGAAAATAAAACCCTAAGTTATTTTGGTTAATTAAAATTAAGTTAAAAGCTTCTAGACTTAGGAAATAAAATCAGAAATTAAAAGGGACATGGCTGCAAGGTGCAGCTAGGGTTTAGTTTAGGAAGGGAAATAGGGTTTAAGTGCATAACTTTGGACCTAAATACCCCCCCTTGCACGGCAAGGGAAGGAAAGAAGGGGAAAGGCACGGCAAGGGCTTTAAAGTGGGCTAGGGCCTTTGTTTTGTGTCCTAAAGTGCATACAAGGCCTTCAAAGTGGCTAGAAAATACGGACGTTTAAGATTAGGAAAGGTTACCAAAACGGGAAACCTAGGGTTAACTTTCCTACTTCAAGTAGGAAACCTTGTTTGAGTAGGAATCCTCGTTGGAGTAGGAATTCATCGTTGGAGTAGGAATTCATCGTTTCTTCAAGTCTTCAACTCATTCATTCCTCTTTTGCTCCAAAAGACTCCAATTTGCAACTTCTTGCACACTTTGGCCTTATAATCTGAAAATACACAAAAGTGACTTTAAACACTAAAATAACTAAGGAAACACAACATAAATGCACGAGAACAAGCTAATTAAGTCACATGAATATGCTCCTATCAACTCCCTACACTAGGTATATGTGAGAAGATTGATGTAAACATGTAGACGAACACTCACATATGTTATAACAAGGAAAGCATTTTCTGGAATTATTAACATGTATATATATATATATGATCTCATGAATGGAATGCCACTACTTAGACGCGAGAACCAGGGATACCATATGCTCAAACCAATTTTAAACTCCACATATTGAAACACATAACAATCAATATAGAAGTCAAAGGGTTGTAACGGGGCTAGGGTATTGGCTAACAAGGAAAGGTAAGAGGAAACAAACATTCTTAAAGCAATATTGAGCAAATTAATGAATTAGGCACTTAGAATTCCCTTTAGAATGCAGAAGTCAACTTTGAACACCCAAGGGGGAATCACACAAAACTTAGGGCCATATTCAAACTTTTTGGACCCTTTCTTCAACAATCACACTTGTGAGTTCATTCTCACTTATTTTCACTCCTTTTCTTTCTTTTCTTCTTCTTTTTCTTCTTTTTTCACAATTTTTTTTTTCTTTTTCGTTTTTTCTTTCTTTTTCCCGTGCCTCTTTTAAGACTTTGGCGCACACACACTCACAAAATCAAATTCCCCCACACTTGTTTTCTGCACAAATGTCACTCAAAAGGAATTCCTTCTAAGTTATGCTCCACTATACTTCAAGAACAAGGGTATGGAAAGTCCTATTCTAGGCTAGGTAAGGGTGATGTGGTTAACAAGAAAATAGGCTAAATGAGGCTCATAGGGGTTTAAACCTACAATACAAATGACAAGGGTGGATTCGGCTATTTGGCTATGGTGGTGACTACTACACAACTTCATCTTGTTCTTTGTTATGCTAATTAATTTCATGCTTTGAATAAAATGGGTATGAGTTATAGTATTTGGAACTATAGTGATGAAACGCATTCTAAGTAGCAACCAGGCAAAGAATAATGAGATCATGCAACGACTTTAGAAAAGAAGAATGCACAGATTAATAACTCTCCAGATAAACGTTTAGGCTCAAGTCTCTCAGGGATGTAGCTTTTGTTTGAGTTCCTTCCTTCAAGCATGTTACAAAAACTGATTTTATCCTTTGTGATTACATGTGAATTCGTAAACTATAACTGCAACCAAGCATAAACCAAGGAGGAAATCAAACTTCCATCATTGTTTGTAGCTATCTTTAACAGTCATGCATTAAAAACCAAATCCTCATCATTGTGTTGGAAGGTGCCCTAAGACACAAACAAACACACAAAAACAACTCTTTTTGGCTTTTTCAAATCACTTTTTTCGATTGTTTTTTCAAATTTTCGGATTTTTACTTCAAAACACACCAAAACAGCTCAAAATGCATTAAAAACACTTAAAAACAGTGAGCAACAACATTAGGTGATAGAATCCCACGAATTTTGCATAAAAACACTTGTTTACCTCCCCACACTTAAATCAAACATTGTCCTCAATGTTTCACACAAAGACTCACATAAAAGCAAACAAATAATAAACAACTAAGCATGATAAAATAAACAGCAAGGAGAAGGGTTTAGAAAAGCAAATCTGGGTTTGGAGTGGAAGTTCCATCTTCTCCTTGTCGAATACATGGGTTGCCTCCCAAGAAGCGCTTGCTTTAACATCTTCCAGCCAGACGAATACGCCATGCTAAGCTTCATTAGTAGTACCCACAGCATGGAGGGGTACATCATCCACAACATGCTCCTTGAAATTCTCATAGTATGGCTCTATGAATGGAAGGGGATAGTGATCCTCCCTGATTGTGGTGTTTTGGTTCCTAAAGTCCATGTAAATGCTCCCACCACCTTGAAATCGATTGGGTACCTGCACCAAAGAAGGTAACAACCTATTAATTGAAATGGGAATTGGAATTGGGATTGGAGACTTACAAACATATTGTGATGGAAGCTCAAAAGTGGCAGCCCTATCAACAATGTCACTATGGCTACTCTCGGCAAGATTGGGTGGTTTTAGGGCAACCACTCCAATTCCCTCTTCACACATAACATAAAGTATGCAACAAAGGAAAAGTTTTAGGGAAACAAATCTGAGTTTGGAGCGATTCCCAAGTCTTCCTTTGTTGATTGCATGGGTTGTCTCCCAAGTAGCGCTTTCTTTTACGTCTTGCAGCCGGACGATGCCACATTGATCAACCTTCATGGGAACCCACGGCATAGTGGCTGGTCTCCTCCACATCATGTTCTACAAAGCTCTCGTAGGAAGGCTTCAATCGATGCCCATTCACCTTGAACTCTTGACCTGTTTTGAAACTACGAACTTGGACTGCACCATGAGGAAAAACATTAGTAATAACAAAGGGTCCAATCCAATGTGAACGTAACTTACCCGGAAAAAGACGAAGACGAGAATTAAACAACACTTTCTGTCCAACAGAGATGGACTTGGTGCGAATCATCTTGTCATGAAAGGCCTTTGTCTTTTCCTTGTAAATGCGAGCATTCTCGTAAGCTTCATTCCGTATCTCCTTAAGTTCATTCAATTGAAGCTTACGATGAATTCCCGCCTCATCTACATCCATGTTGAACTTCCTCACGGCCCAATGAGCCTTGTGCTCCAACTTAATAGGTAAGTGACATGGTTTTCCATAAACAAGCCGAAAGGGGGACATTCCTATGGTTGTTTTGTAGACGGTCCTATAAGCCCACAATGCGTCCTCTAACCTCAAGCTTCAATCTTTTCTTGTTGGCCCAACCGTCTTCTCAAGAATCTGTTTTATCTCCCGATTCGACACCTCGGCTTGCCCGCTTGTTTGAGGATGATAGGGTGTCGAAACCTTATGTGTAACGTTGTACTTCTTGAGCAGTGCCTCAATTGTACGATTACAAAAATGTGAACCTCCATCACTTATAAGGACTCGAGGCATTCCGAACCTAGCAAAAATGTTAGACTTCACAAAATCTGCAACCACTTTGGAATCGTTAGTACGGGTGGCTTTTGCTTCCACCCATTTGGAAACATAATCCACCGCCAACAAGATATAGAGAAAACCATGTGATGAAGGAAAACGACCCATAAAATCAATTCCCCACACATCAAATATTTCAACAGAAAGTGTAGGGTTTTGTGGCATTTGATCTTTAACACTTATATTACCCATTCGTTGACAATGATCACATGTAAGGCAAAATGTCCTAGCATCCCTAAAAATGGTTGGCCAATAAAACCCACATTCTAAGACTTTAAGGGTAGTGCGTTGGGTGCCAAAATGTCCCCCACATGCATATGAATGACAGAATGTTAAAATAGATTGAAACTCAAATTCATTCACACAACCTCGTACAATCTGATCGGGACAAAATTTCCAGAGGTATGGGTCATCCCAAACATAAAACCTCGCATCCTTTTTTAAGCTTATCACGTTGATTCCTATTAAGTGTGCTAGGGGTATGTTTAGACACCAAAAAGTTCACCAAATCTGCATACCAAGGCTCACTTACCTGGATAGACATTAATTGTTCATCGAGGAAGGTTTCAGAAATTGGCAATGCTTCCTCATGCACCATTCGACTTAGGTGGTCAGCCACCACATTCTCCACGCCCTTCTTATCCCAAAGTTGTGTAGTAGTCACCACCATAGCCAAATAGCCGAATTCACCCTTGTCATTTGTATTGTAGGTTTAAACCCCTTTGAGCCTTATTTAGCCTATTTTCTTGTTAACTAACCACATCATCCTTACCTAGCCTAGAATAGAACTTTCCATACCCTTGTTCTTGAAGCATAGTGGAGCGTAACTTAGAAGGAATTCCTTTTGAGTGACATTTGTGCAGAAAACAAGTGTGATAGGAGCATATTTATGCTACTTAGTTATGTTGTTTCCTTGCATTTAGTGAGTTAATTACTATTTATTTCAGTCTTTTAAGTTATTTTCGTATGTTTTTAGGTCCTAATGGCAAAAGGAGCAAGAAAGTGCATTTTGAGGCTATTTGGAGCATTTTTGGGCATGGATTGGATAGCTTAACCATGGAGCAAAGAGGATGGACGAAATTGAAGTCAAGAAGGGCTAGGAAAGGCTACAAATATGGTGGAAGAAGTCCTAATGCAATGAAGATAAGGAAGAAGCAAGAAACAAGGAACCTTATCCAACCCTATCCAACCTCCTCTTATCCTATCCTAACCAACCTTATCCTTTCCGAACTCTAACATTATCCTATCCAAATCAGGTTAGGACTTAACCCTAGCTAATTAGAGGGGATTAATTACATAAATAAACACCCATTTCAGTTTCTAGAAGCCTTATCCATTTAAATGCCGCATGAACACCATTCCTTGTAGGTTTAGGAATTGCAATCCTTCTCCTACACTTATATCATATGTTCTTGTCCCTTTAGGTTTAGGAATCTGCCCTAAACACTCCTTCTAGAACACCTTATCTCATCCCTATAAACATGCCGCACCAAACCTTCTAGAAGTCCCTAAATCCTAGCCGTGCATTACCTAATCCATTTCCCATTTGGTTTCTGCCTTGAATTAACCCTTTTTCAATGGGATTGTGCAATCCTTCTCCTTCACTAAGTGTGCCTAATTAGCCTATATAAACAGCCCTATGCCGCACCATTCAATCATCCACTCACTCATTCATTCATTCATACTTTCATCCATCAAACACCACAATCCATTCTACACCACCCTAGTGCCGCAAGCAAGGAAGCAAGGAGAGGAGGACTTGTGCAATCTGCCATCCAAGGGAGTGCCGTGCATACCATTGGCGTGTGGAGCGTTTTTCTTGGTTCTTTCTATCCTTAGTCTTAGTTCAATGTTTAAATTTAATTGTCTTTGTTTTGCGAACATGAGGAACTAACTTCTTTTTAGTTAGAGGAGAATTCGAAGCCATGATTATATGTTTTATATGAATTGATTACGTCCGGTTATTATTTCTTAAGGCATGAATGTGATTTGCTTATCTAAGTTATTAAAACTGGTTTATGTATGTGGGTTGGGGGTTAACACTTAATTTGCATGCATAAACTTGATGCTAGAGTATAGGGGGGTTTCACGTAATTGTTATTCACTTATATTCACAAGTAGTGGAGGTTGCTAGTCACAATCGCGTTAAGTAAATCCTTGGTATGAGTCTCATGCGTTTCATAGTGATGAATGCCTTGTCAATGCTTATAGTTTTCACGAAACTTAATGACTTTTGACATGTATCTTTGTTATGCATCTCATATAAAGAACTTGAAAAAGATAATTTGGTTGTAATGCGTTTTCATTCAATTCAATGAAATAAGGAAAACTTGAGGGTTAGTTGTGCTATGCAACTAATTTGGGGCGTTGTCATTCATAGTCTAAAGGAGTAATAACTGGACATTGGTTCGTATGCATATATCATGTGTGGAGAAGGACCCTCTAACTAGCCTTCCACCCATTTACTTTACTTAAATTCGTTTTTCAAAAGTGTTTTCTACAAAGTTTTTGTTTTGAATCTAAAATTCGTCAAAAACAATCCCCATGTTATTTAGTCTTCATATTTGAGTCAAAACTTGTTTTCCTTGAGTCTTTTGAGTCAAGTCAAGTCAAGTCCTATTTTCGTCCAAAACCTTTATTGAGTCTAAAAGTGAGTCTTTTTGAGTATTGGTTGCTGTTTTAAGTGTCTAAAGTTAGTTTTGAGTCCATAGAGTCTAGTTTAGTGTTTTTGAGTCTTATTTACATAGATTAGCATCCCTCGTTAATCCCCGGTCTAGAACGATCCCTACTTACATATCTACTACAATTGTCACAAATAGGGTTTAATTTGTGTGTCAAGTTAATTTTCACATCAAAGTGTGGGGGAAGGGATTTTGTGAGTGTGTGTGTGCCGAAGTCTTAAAAGAGGCACGGGAAAAACAAAAAAAAAATAAAAAATTGTGAAAAAGAAGAAAAAGGAGAAAAGAAAGAAAAGGAGTGAAAATAAGTGAGAATGAACTCACAAGTGTGATTGTTGACGAAAGGGTCCAAAAAGTGAATATGGCCCTAAGTTTTGTGTGACTTCCCCTTGGGTGTTCAAAGTTGACTTCTGCGTTCTAAAGGGAATTCTAAGTGCCTAATTCAATACTTTGCTCACTATTGCCTTAAGGACGTTTGTTTATCCTTCACCTTTCGTTGTTAGCCAATACCCTAGCCCCGTTACAACCCTTTGACTTCTATCTTGATTGTTATGTGTTTCAATATGTGGAGTTTAAAAATTGGTTTGAGCATATGGTATCCATGGTTCTCGCGTCTAAGTAGTGGCATTCCATTCACGAGATCATATATATACATGTTAATAATTCCAGAAAATGCGTTCCTTGTTATAACATATGTGAGTGTTCGTCTACATGTTTACATCAATCCATTCACATATACCTAGTATAGGGAGTGTAGTCAGAAAATTTGTGTGAAAATCGAGAGTACACCTAGTAAGGAATTGAGGGAATTCTCCAAGGCATGTTACTACATTCAAAATGTTGTTTTAATTGATTAAATGCGAGATAGTGAATGGTGACTATGATGAAGTATGCTCGAGGGTAAGGATTGCTTAAATCTATGTGAGTGGTGATCTTTGACATGTTATGTTTCATTGGAAATCCCTAAGGCGAACGTTGGAAGGTTTAGATTGATTATTTTGTTACTTTTTGTTGTTTATTTTGCTCGAGGACTAGCAAAAGATAAGTGTGGGGGAATTTGATAGGAGCATATTTAGGTGACTTAACTAGCTTATTCTTGTGCATTTGTGCTATTATTTCTTAGTTAATGTCGTATTACAACTCAATTTCGTGTGTTTGTAGGTCCTATGGGTTAAAGTACCAAGGAAGTGCATTTTGGGGCAATTTGGAGCAATTTTGGACACTATGTGGATAGCTTGCATAAGGGCCAACATGGATGGACGAATTTGGACTTCAAGAGGCTAGAAATGTGATAAGAAGAGGAAGGAACTAAGCTAAGGACAAAATGGATAAGGAAGTAGCTCAAAAGAGGAAACCCTATCCAAAACCTTATCTAAACCTTATCCAACATTATCCAAAACATTATCCAAACCTTATCTTATCTTATCCTATCCAAACCTTATCATGTCTTAATCCTAATTGCAAGGGGACCTAAATAGATAATTCTAGAACCTATTTCTAGAAGCATCCTCTTCTAGAAGGCCCAAATCAGCCACAAAACCCATTCTTTCTAGAAACCCTACAAAAGTGGAGCACCAAACCCTTCTAGAAGGCCTTGCCTTGCCTTGCAAGCCAAGCCACCCTTTCCCACACTTGTGCCGCACCTTCCTAGGCCTATTTCCCTTTGGATTCTGATTTCTAAGGCCTAACCCCTTTTGGATTTGGGTTACACAAGCATATTATGAAACTAAGTGGGCCAAACCACCTCCTAGGTGGATTTGATCACCTATAGCTGAATTCTAGGGCCCTAATCCACCAAATCTGTTAAGTCTAACCCTAATCTACTTAACCCTAGGACTATATAAACATAAATTCAGCCAAAAATTCGTACCACCCTCTATGCAATTCAGAACCCTTGTGCCGCAACCCCTCTCATCCATTCTTCAACCTCCATACACCTCCCTACACATCCATACACATCTGTCGCAACCCTACTTCCATAATCAACCATCCTCCATCTCTTTAAACAAGAAAACACCATCCAAAACCCCCAATTCCACCACACACACCTTGTGCCGCAGCAAGGAGGAGGAAGAGGAGCCAAGCCGTGCATCAATTCCATCTTGGAATTGCTTAAACGTTTAGGTGTAATCTTTCTTATGATTTCAATGGTTAAATTCAATAATTTTTGTTGTGCAAGCATGAGGAACTAATCCCCTTTTGGCTAGGGGGAATTTCGAAACCATGGTTATATTTGCATGATGATTTGATTACTTTCAGTTGTGATTTCATGAATGATGAATTCAATTTACTTATCTGTTTTAATTAAAACTTGTTTATGTATATGAATTGAGAGTGCACACTTAATTTGCATGCATAAATATGATGCTAGGGTATAAGGGAACTTCACCTAATTGTTGGGAACTTATATTCATGAGTAGTTAAGATTATTGATCACAATTATGTTAAGTAAATTCTTGGCATAAGTATCATGCGCTTTCATAGTTACGAATGCCTCGTGAACACCTATGATTTCCATAGAACCTAATGATCTTTGATTGCCTTTCTATTATGCGCTTTCATACAGAAAACTTTTAAGGAATAGTTTGATTGCAATACGCTAATTCCATTCAATTCAATGACCTAAGGGAAATCTGAGAGTTTATTTAAGCGTACCTAATTAACTTGGGGTGTTGAGGTTCATAATTCATTGAATAAGCAACTGAAGATTGTGTTGTATGCAAGTATGCCATGTGTGGAGAAAAACCTCCTAGCCATCTCACCATCCACCTAATTCCTTCAATTTCGTCCAAATCTGCCTAGTTTACATTATTGTTTTGTTTGTTTGATTTTCGTCCAAAACCAAATCCCCAATTGTCTTAGAGTGTCTAATTGGTTCAAATATGTTTTAGATTGTGTTTTTAAGAGTTTTGAGTCAAGTTAGAATCAATTTTCGTGCAAGGTTTGTGTTTAGGCTCAAAACTGCCCAGTTTGTGTTTTTAGGCAGTTTTGAGTGCTTTTAGCCTATTTTGAGTCTTGTGAACTTGTTTGAGTCTTTTTAAGTGAGTTATGTGTTTTAAAGGTCAGTTTTATTTATTTGAGTCAGTTTAGAGTGTTTAGCAATCCCTCCTAATCCCCGGTGTAAGAACGTTCCCTACTTAATTATATGCTACAATTGTCAAAAGAGGGTTAATTTGTGTGTTAAGTGAATTTTCGCATCAGATAGAAAGAACCAAGAAACGCTCCGCACTCCAATGGCATGCACGGCACTCCATTGGATGGCAGATTGCACAAGTCCTCGTCTCCTTCCTTCCTTGCTTGCGGCACTAGGGTGTATAGGGTGAATTGTGGTGTTTGATGGCTGAAAGTATGAATGAATGAATGAGTGAATGAATGATTTGACTGGTGCGGCATAGTGATGTGAAAATTACTTGACACAAATTAAACCCTATTTGTGACAATTGTATTAGATATGTAAGTAGGGATCGTTCTAGACCGGGGATTAACTAGGGATGCTAATCAATATAAATAAGACTCAAAAACACTAAACTAGACTCTATAGACTCAAAACTAACTTTGGACACTTAAAACAGCAACCAATAATAAAAAAGACTCAATTTTAGACTCAATAAGTGTTTTGGACGAAAATAGGACTTGACTTGACTCAAAAGACTAAAACAAAACAGGTTTTGACTCAAATATGAAGACTAAGTGAAATGGGGATTGTTTTTGACGAATTTTAAACTTAAAACAAAAACTTTATAGAAAACACTTTTGAAAAATGAATTTAAGTAAAATAAATGGGTAAAAGGCTAGTTAGAGGGTCCTTCTCCACACATGATATATGCATACAAACCAGTGTCCAGTTATTATTCCTTTAGACTATGAATGACAACGGCCCAAATTAGTTGCATCGCACAACTAACCATCAGATTTTCCTTATTTCATTGAGTTAGATGGAATACGCATCTAAACCAAATTATCTTTCTCAAGTTCCCTATATGAAACGCATAATAAAGATACATGTCAAAAGTAATAGTTTTGTGAAAATCATAAGCATTGACAAGGTATTCATCACTATGAAATGCATGAGACTCATACCAAGGATTTACTTAACGCGATTGTGACTAGCAACCTCCACTACTTGTGAATATAAGTGTATAACTATTATGTGAAACCCTCTTATATTCTAACATCAAATTCATGCATGCAAATTAAGTGTTAACCCCCCAACCCACATACATAAACCAGTTTTAATAACTTAGATAAGCAAATCACATTCATGCGTTAAGAAATAATAACCGGACGTAATCAATTCATATAAAACATATAATCATGGCTTCGAATTTACCTCCAACTAAAAAGAAGTTAGTTCCTCATGTTCGTAAAACGAAGATAATTAAATTTAAACATTGAACTAAGACTAAGGATAGAACACACCTAGAAACGCTCCACACTCCAAAGGCAGATTTTGAACCCTCCTTGGATGGCAGATTGAACAAGTCTTCTTCTCCTTCCTTCCTTGCTTGCGGCACTAGGGTGGTGTAGGGTGAGTTGTGGTGTTTGATGGTTGAAAGTATGAATGAATGAATGAGTGAATGGATGGATTAAATGGTGAGGCATTGGCTATTTATATAGGCTAATTATGCACACTTAGTGAAGGACAAGGATTGCACAATCCCATGGAAAAAGGGTTAAGTCTTTGTAGAAACCAAAAAGGAACGGGATAGGGAATTTTCGCCAGAAATTAAGGGCTTCTACAAACTAGGTATTTTTTTGGCAGAATTTAGACTTCTAGAAGGGTAAAGGGTAGATTTCTGGACCTAAATGGATAAGGACTCATGATATAGGTGTAGAGGAAGGATTGCAACTCCTAAACCTACAAGGAATGGTCCACATGCGGCAAACAAATGGATAAGGCTTCTAGAAACTGAAATAGGTGTTTAAATGTGTTATTATTCCCCCCTAATTAGCTAGATTTATGTCCTAACCTGATTTGGATAGGATAGGATAGGATAATGTTAGAGTTAGGAAAGGATAAGGTTGGTTGGGATAGGATAAGATAAGGTTGGACAAGGTTCCTTATTTCTTGCTATTTCCTTATCTTCTTTGCATTAGGACTTCATCCACCAGATTTGTAGCCTTTCCTAGCCCTTCTTGACTTCAATTTCGTCCATCCTCTATGCTCCATAGTTAAGCTATCCAATCCATGCCCAAAAATGCTCCATTTAGCTTCAAAATGCCCTTTCTTGCTCCTTTTGCCATTAGGACCTAAAAACATACGAAAATAGCTTAAAAGACTAAAATAAATAGTAATTAACTCACTAAATGCAAGGAAACAACATAACTAAGTAGCATAAATATGCTTCTATCAAATTCCCCCACACTTAGCTTTTGCTAGTCCTCGAGAAAAACGAAATAAACAAAACACAATCTAGACCTTCCAACAGGTACCTCAGGAATTTCCAATGAACATGACACATTAAAGAACACCACATACATAAATTTTAGTCATCCCTACCCTCGAGCATATACTTAACCATAGTTACCACACACTAGCTCCCATTTAATCAATTAAAACATGATTTTGAATGTAGAAACATGCCTTAGAGAATCCCCCAATTCCTCACAAGATATACTCTCTCTTTTCACACAAATTTTCTGACTACACTCCCTACACTAGGTATATGTGAGAAGATTGATGTAAATATGTAAACTAATACTCACATATGTCATAACAAAGAAGGCAATTTTCGGAATTATTAACTTGTATATGATCTCATGAATGGAATGCCACTACTTAGATGCGAGAACCAGGGATACCATATACTCAAACCAATTTTATACTCCACATATTGAAACACATAACAATCAAGATCGAAGTCAAAGGGTTGTGATGGGGCTAAGGTATTGGCTACCAAAGAAAGGTAAGGATAACAAAAGTTCTTAAAGCAATAGTAAGCAAAGTAATGAAATAAACACTTAGAATTCACTTTTGAATGCATAAATCAACTTTGAACACCAAAGAAACGCTTCACCCAAAACTTAGTGTCAAATTCAAACTTTTGGACCCTTTCTTCAACAATCAACACTTGTGAGTTCATTCTCACTTATTTTTAACTCTTTTTTCTTTATTTTCTTCTTCTTTTTCTTCTTTTACACGTTTTTTTTTTTTTTTTTTTTCCCGTGCCCTAATCTTTTTCTTTGGCATATCAACCATACAACTTCATGGATTCCCACGAAAATCCTTCCCCCACACTTGTTTTTCTGCAATTTTTAGATCAAAAGGAATTCCTTCTAAGTCATGCTTCACTATACTTTAAGAACAAGGGTATGGATAGTCCTATTCTAGGCTAGGTAGGGATAATGTGTGCTAACAAAGACAATAGGCTAACAAAGGCTCAAAGGGGTTGAGATACAATACATATGCAAACGGTAAGGCTTTTTGGCTTTGGTTTAACTAAACAACTTCATCTTGTTTTATGTTATGCACTCAATTTTATGCTTTGAATGAAATGGGCATGAGTTCTAGTATTTGGAACTATAGTGATGAAACGCATTCTAAGTAGCAACCAAGCAAAGAATAATGAGATCATGCAACAACTTAGAAAACAAGAAATCAAGATTAATAACTCTCCAAATAAAGTTTAGGCTCAAGTCTCCAAATAAAGAGAAGAAAATTCGTGGAAAAATCAAAAGAAAATAGAAAAGTGTTGAAAAGAAGGAAAAAGAGTTGAAAAATAAGTGAGAATGAACTCACCGGTGTTGGTTATTGAAGGAAGGGTCCAAAAAAGTAAATTTGACCCTAAGTGTTGCATGAATCTTCCCTTGTGTGTAAAAGTTGATTTCTGCCATTTGAAGAGAGTTTAAGTGTCAAATTCATTACTTTGCTTACTATTGCTTTAAGAACTTTTGTTTATCCTTACCTTTCTTTGTTAGCCAATACCTTAGCCTCGTTACAACCCTCAACTTCTATCTTGATGTTATGTGTTCAATATGTGGAGTTTGAATTTCGTATGAGCATATGGAATCACTGGTTCTCGTTCTAAGTAGTAGCATTCCATTCATGAGATCATATTCATGTCATTGTTGTAAATCCAGAAAATGCTTTCTTTGATATAACATATGTGAGTGTTAGTCTTCATATCTACATCAATCTTCTCACATATACCTAGTGTAGGGTGTGAAGTTAGAAAATCTGTGTGAAAATAGAGTGCATTCTAGTGAGGAATTGAGGGAATTCTCTAAGGCATGTTACTACATTCGAAACATTCTTTTAATTGATTATATGTGAACTAATAAGTAGTAACTATGATTAAGTGTTTGTTGAAGTGTAAAGAAAGCTAAAAACCGAGGGAATGATTTTCTTTAATGTGTCATGTTCATTGGAAATCCCTGAGGTAAATGTTGGAAGGTCTAGAATGTGTTTTGTTTGTTTTGTTTATTTCGTTTTGCTCGAGGACTAGCAAAAGCTAAGTGTGGGGGAATTTGATAGGAGCATATTTATGCTACTTAGTTATGTTGTTTTCTTGCATTTAGTGAGTTAATTACTATGTATTTCAGTCTTTCAAGTTATTTTCGTATGTTTTTACGTCCTAATGGCAAAAGGAGCAAGAAAGTGCATTTTAAGGCTATTTGGAGCATTTTTGGGCATGGATTGAATAGCTTAACCATGGAGTAAAGAGGATGGACGAAATTGAAGTCAAGAAGGACTAGGAAAGGCTACAAATCTGGTGGATGAAGTCCTAAAGCAAAGAAGATAAGGAATTAGGAAGAAACAAGGAACCTTATCCAACCTTATCTTATCCTATCCTATCCAACCTTATCCTTTCCTAACCTTATCTTATCCTATCCTATCCTATCCTATCCAAATCAGGTTAGGACTTAAACCTAGCTAATTAGAGGGGATTAATTACATATTTGAATACCTATTTCAGTTTCTAGAAGCCTTATCCAAGTGTATGCCACATGAACACCATTCCTTGTAGGTTTAGGAATTGCAATCCTTCTCCTACTCTTATATCACATGTTCATGTCCCTTTAGGGTTAGGAATCTTCCTTAAACACTTCTTCTAGAACACCTTATCCTATCCCTACATGTGTGCCGCACCTAACCTTCTAGAAATCCCTAAATCCATGCTGTGCACTACCTATCCCAATCCCCTTTGGTTTCTGCCTTGAATTAACCCTTTTTCAATGGGATTGTGCAATCCTTCTCCTTCACTAAGTGTGCCAAATTAGCCTATATAAACAGCCCTTGCCGCACCATTTAATCACCACCCTTCACACAACATTCATTCATTCATTCAGAAATCCACCCTTTGCCGCAACTTTGCAACCAACCTTCCATCATTTCCCTACTTCCAACCCTCCATCCCAACCTCCATACACCACCATCAACCCTTGCCGCACCACCACACCTGCTTAAATCCATCCAAAATCCAGAAAATCATCCACAAAACCACCCTAGACCTTGTGCCGTGACTTAGCAAGGAAGAGGAGAAGGAAGACCAAGCCTTGGGCGTTTGTGCATTCGAGTTAGAGTGTTGGACATTTTTAGGTGTAATCTATCTTTTATTTTTAATGTTTAATTCTATGTTGCTTTGTTTTGTCATGAACATGAGAGGCTAAACTCGTTTTAGCCTAGGGATGCTTTGAAACCATGATTACGTTTATAATATGAGTTGATAAATTCCAGTTGTGATTTCATAAATTGTGAATGCAATTTACTTAACCGTTTGATGGATAACTTATTCTTGTATGTTTAATAGGGAGGCCTACTTAATTTGCATGCTTGAATTTGGTGCAAGAATATAAGGGTGTTTCACATAATCGTCACAAACTTATGTTCACAAGTAGTTAAGGTTGTTTTCACAATCATGTTAAGTAAATTCCTAGCATGCGTATCATGATGTCATAGTTACAAGTGCTTTGTCAATACTTATGATTTCTATTGAACGTAATGATCTTTGACCGTATCTCTATTATGATGTCAAGTAGGGGACTTTTGAAGAATGCTTTGGGTTGTCGTATGATGTCATCCAATCCACTAACTTAAGGGAAATCTGAGGGTTAATTAGTGATGTCACGGTTAATCTGGGGTGTTGAGGTTCATGGTTTATCGGAAAAGCAACTGGAAATCAATTTATGTTTGAATTTATCATGTGTGGAGAAGTATCCCTTGGCTATCCCATCATCCATTGGTTTTTCTCAAATTCGTCCAAAATCTGTTTTAAAGTTTTAAGTTACTTGTTCTCTTTTAAATTCGTCCAAAATCAAAACCCCTTTTCTTACTTTGTCCAAATCTGTCCAAAGGAGTCTTTTTGAGTCTTTAGAGTCAAAACTAAGTGTATTTTCGTCCAAATTAAGTCCTAAAGTCTAAATTGAGTCTTTTTGGTTGTTTTGAGTTGTTTTGAGTCTTTAAAGTTTGTTTTGAGTCATACAAGTTAGTAAGAGTCTTGCGAGTTTATTTAAGTGTTTTAAAGCATATTTTCACATCTTTGAGTCAGTTTTCATTAGATTAGCTAGAACAATCCCTACTTATATCTATACTACAATTGTCAAAAAGAGGGTTTAATTTGAGTGCTATCTTATTTCACATCAGTCCTATTTGCTTCTTTATGTCACTCATCTCTTTTTCTTGGTTCGCTATTCTATTATTTTGATTTTGTAATCCCTGCGATATAGAAGTTAGTAATTGAAAAGTTTGATCATTATCAATTAGGGAACCTGAGTTTTGTTGGGCAGTTTGTGATTGAGGTTGAGATTGTGCAAATGGCCTTTGATATATCCCAGGGGGTGGCTCTCGAATTCCTCCTTGTTGTTGAGGTTGTTGAGGTTCCCTCCACTTGAAATTTGGATGATCTCTCCATCCTGGATTGTATGTATTTGAGTATGGATCATTCCTTGGTTGATTTTGACTTTGGTACCCCACGACATGGGCACTCTCCCATCCTCCATTCTCGATCAATTGAGGACAATGATCATTGAGATGTCCTTGCATAGAGCACACTCCACATATGGCCGCACCTTGCATTTTGGATCCTTTAACAACTTGCGACACAAGCATAGTGAGATTAGCTAATTGAGATTGAATTTCAGAAATTGCACTTACCTCATTCACTTGTTGTTGCCATGAGGGGTCTCTTTGTCCAACTCCCTTGTATTGTTGTGCATTCAAGGCTCAATTTGCAATTAGGACCTTGGCAGCCAATGGTGTTTTGTTAACCAAAGCACCTCCCGCCGAGGCATCTAGCATTTGTCTCTCAATTGGAAGGAGTCCTTCGTAAAAGTATTGAATTAGAATCTCTTCCTTCATTTGGTGTTGTGGGCAAGATGCAACAAGGTTTTTTAAACGCTCATAATACGCTGGAAAAGACTCCCCTTGGTTTTGTTGAATGCCATTAATTTTCTTTCTCAAAAGAATTACTCTTGACGTTGGAAAGAATTTCTCCAAGAACGCTCGTTTCATACTTTCCCAAGAAGTAATGGTTCCAGGCGCCAATTCATATAGCCAATCTTTAGCCTTTTCCAATAGAGAGAATGGAAAGGCTTTCATCTTCAAAATATTCCCATCCACGTTAATGGGTGTCATGCTTGAGCATACAACTTCAAACTCCTTCAAATACTTGTTTGGATCTTCCATGGACAACCCATGGTATTTGGGAATATGATGTAGCAAGCTTGACTTTAATTCAAACTCATCGATCTTGTCCGGGGCTGCCCTAGGGTATTGAATGCAAATAGGCACGACATTGTCCAACCCCGAGGCCGAAAGTTCTTTGATTGTTTGATTGTCCACCGCCACGATTTCTTCTCCTTCAAATTCAGATTCGGACTCTGAACTTGAACTAGGTGGGTTAGGTTCTGGTTGCTTCCTTTTTCTTCTCAAAGTTCGTTCAAAATCGTCGTCAAAATCCAATACGTTTGCACGAATAGGTTGAGAACGACGAGTCATAAATTAGTACCTGAGTCAAAATCCAATACTATGATTAATTGTTTGTTGAAGTGTAAAGAAAGCTAAAAACCGTGGGAATGATGTTCTTTATTGTGTCATGTTCATTGGAAATCCCTGAGGTACATGTTGGAAGGATTAGAATGTGTTTTGGTTGTGTTCTTTTTGTTTCTTTTTGTTTTGCTCGAGGACTAGCAAAAGCTAAGTGTGGGGGAATTTGATAGGAGCATATTTAGGCGACTTACTTAGCTTGTTTTTGTGCATTTATATTGTTAATTCATAGTTGTTTTAGTAGTTTAAGCCATTTTCGTGTGTTTTTAGGTTCATATGGCTAAGGAAGCAAAAAGGTGCTTTTTGGAGCATTTTGGAGCAAAATTGGACTTGGAATGGATAGCTTATGTTTGGAGCAAAAGGAATGAACGAAATTGAAGACCTAATGGAGTGAGGATTCCTAATCACAAGAGGATTCCTAATCAAATGAGGAATCCTAGTCAAAGAAGGTTTCCTACTTGATGTAGGAAAGTTAAGCCAAGGTTTCCTATTTTGGTTCAACCTTTTCTAATCCTTAAAGACTCCATGTTTTAGCAACATCAAAGGCTCCTACCTATTCTAGGTCACAAAACAATATCCCTTGCAACCTTAAGTCATTACCGTGTGTCCCCTTTATGTTTCCCTTCCTTGCCGTGCAAGGAAGGGCCTTGTTCCCTATTCTAACTACTTAAACACTTTCCTTTTTCATACCAAACTCAGCCATAACTCACATACCCTTTTATATTCCTAAGTCCTTGCCTAATTTCAGAAAATAAATGACATTCCCTTTCTTACAAACCTTTGCCGCAAGTCACCTTCCTATTCCCTTCAATTTCTGATTTTGTGTTTCCTATTCTTGAAAGATTTAGAGTTAATTCCTTTCCTAAACTAAGAAATAAAGCCTTAGGGTTCTTTCTTCCTTATAAATACCCTTATGCCGCACCCTTATGGACCTAATCTCCCTTCCACACAACCTGCCTCCATTCACAGAAAATCCCATCCTTTGCCGCAGCTTCCCATCCAAATTTCCACCATTCCCCTACTTCCAAACCTTCAACCCAATCCTCCATACACCACCCACAACCCTTGCCGCACCACCATACCTTCCTAAATCCATTCAAAACCCAGAAAATCATCCACAAAACCACCCTAGCAGTTTGTGCCGTGACTTAGCAAGGAGAAGGAGAAGGAAGACGAAGCCTTGGACGTTTATGCATTCAAGTTGAAGTGTTGGAACGTTTTTAGGTGTAATCTATCTTTTATTTCAATGTTTAATTCTCTTTTCCTTTGTTTTGTTATGAACATGAGAGGCTAAACTCGTTTTAGCCTAGGGATGCTTTAAAGCCATGATTACGTTTATAATATGAGTTGATAAATTCCAGTTGTGATTTCATAAATTGTGAATGCAATTTACTTAACCGTTTGATGGATAACTTATTCTTGTATGTTGATTAGGGAGGCCTACTTAATTTGCATGCTTGAATTTGGTGCTAGAATATAAGGGTGTTTCACATAATCGTTACAAACTTATATTCACAAGTAGTTACGGTTATTTTCACAATCATGTTAAGTAAATTCCTAGCATGAGTATCATGATGTCATAGTTACAAGTGCTTTGTCAATACTTATGATTTCCATTGAACGTAATGATCTTTGATTGTATCTCTGTTATGATGTCATGTAGGGGACTTTTGAAGAATGCTTTGGGTTGTCGTATGATGTCATCCAATCCAATAACTTAAGGGAAATCTGAGGGTTAATTAGTGATGTCACGGTTAATCTGGGGTATTGAGGTTCATGGTTTATCGGAAAAGCAACTGGAAATCAACTTATGTTTGAATGTATCATGTGTGGAGAAGTATCCCTTGGCTAGTTCATCATCCATTGGTTTTTCTTAAATTCGTCCAAAATCTGTTTTCAAGTTTTAAGTTACTTGTTTTCTTTTAAATTCGTCCAAACTCAAACCCCCCCTTTCTTACTTGTTCTAAATCTGTCCAAAAGTGTCTTTTTAAGTCTTTTGAGTCAAAACTAAGTGTATTTTCGTCCAAATTGAGTCCTAGAGTCTGAATTGAGTCTTTTTGGTTGTTTTGAGTTGTTTTGAGTCTTTAAAGTTTGTTTTGAGTCATACAAGTTAGTTAAGAGTCTTTTGAGTTTATTTAAGTGTTTTAAAGCATATTTTCACATCTTTGAGTCAGTTTTCATTAGATAGCAATCCTTCCTAATCCCCGACCTAGAACAATCCTTACTTATATCTATACTACAATTGTCTAAAAAGAGGGTTTAATTTGAGTGCTATTATATATCACATCAGCTTCTACTTCAATACTTCTATGAATGTCTTCTTCCATTGAAAGGCAAATGCTTGATGCTTCGACGGGAGATGCGTTGGTGGATAAAACTCCCATGGCAGCTAAGAATCTCATTGCGAACCGGGCTCTCAATGCACAACAATACGAAGGAATTGGGCAAAGGGACCCCCCACGGCAACAAGTGCATGAGGTAAGTTCTCAATCCGACATTCAAACTCAATTAGCTAATCTTACTTCTCTTGTGTCTCAGATGGCCGAAGGAATGAAGATACAAGGTCCAATTGTATGTGGCGTGTGTTCTATTCAAGGTCATCCTTCGGAAAAGTGCCCTCCATTGATTGAGAATGGGGGATGGGAGAGTGCAAATGCCATTGGATTTCCAAGCCAAAATCAGCCAAGGAATGATTGATATTCCAATACATACAATCTGGGTTGGAGAGACCATCCAAACTTCAAGTGGAGGGAGCCTCAACAACCTTACCAACAAGGAGGTTTTAGGCAGCAACCCCTGGGGTTTTACACCAAAACCCACGGCCAAGATTCAACCCAACCCCAATCTGCCCAAAACCATCAAGGTACGTCTTTAGATAATGCTACAATTCTTAAGTTACTCACCAGTTTGTCTCAGGGGCAAGAAAATCAAAACAAGGCGATGCAAAACCAAGACAAAAGGGTGGACCAATTAGAGAAGCAAATAGGGCAGATTGCCGAGTTTGTAGGGCAATTCCGAGACCAAGGCAAGCTTCCAAGCTCAACCATTGTCAATCCAAAGGGAGGGTTCGAATCTGCCAAAGCAATCACTTTGAGGAGTGGAAAAGAAGTTGGCACCACATCCACACCACCCCAAACAAGTCCTAACGAAGAAGAAACGTTGCAACATGAAGAGGAGGCTGCAAGCATGCCCACGGCAAGGACACAACCTCCTTTGCCGCAAGCACATAAGGACCAAAACTCATCCATGCCAACCCATTCGGGCACCAAAGGTAAGTTGGGTTCAAAATTGATTAATTCTAACCCCGTTCCACCCAATGTTCCTTTTCCTCACAGATTTTTGCAAACAAAGAAGGAGGAGCATGAGAAGGACATTCTTGAGACGTTTAGGAAAGTTCAAGTCAATATCCCGCTCCTAGATGCCATAAAGCAAGTACCCAAATACGCCAAGTTCTTGAAGGAATTATGCACTACAAGGAAGAGGGCGTCACATAAAGAGGTAGTGAGGGTAAGTGAAAACGTTTCCGCTGTTTTACAAAGAAAGTTACCACCAAAGTGCAAAGATCCAGGTAGCTTTACAATTCCTTGTATTATTGGCCAAACTAAGTTCGAACATGCTATGTTAGACTTAGGGGCTTCAATTAACGTCATGCCATACTCTATTTATGTTTCAATGAACGTTGGTGAATTAAAAAATGATGGTGTGATTATTCAGTTGCCCGATAGATCTAATGCCTATCCAAAGGGCGTATTGGAAGATGTCTTAGTGCAGGTGAATAATTTGATCTTTCCGGCGGATTTCTACGTTCTTGAAATGGAAGAAACCACCCATGCTCCATCCTTGCCGATTCTTCTTGGGAGGCCATTCATGAAAACGGCCCGAACTAAGATAGACGTGTTCAAGGGCACTTCAACGCAATTTCCTAATGATGATCACTCCTGTTTCTCTATTGATATTCTTGATTCTTTGGCGCAGGTACACCTTGATCAATTACATGGAGACGCACTTGAAACGGTCATTACAAATGGCATAGAAGTGAAGGATCACATGGCTGCCACCATAGCAACCCACGGCACACAATTGCAATACTTTTGATGTGAAATAATATAGCACTCAAATTAAACCCTCTTTTTGACAATTGTAGTATAGATATAAGTAGGGATCGTTCTAGGCCGGGGATTAGGAGGGATTGCTAATCTAATGAATATTGACTCAAAGATGTGAAAATATGCTTTAAAACACTTTAAATAAACTCACAAGACTCTTACTAACTTGTATGACTCAAAACAAACTTTAAAGACTCAAAACAACTCAAAACAACCAAAAAGACTCAATTTATACTTTAGGACTTAATTTGGACGAAAATATACTTAGTTTTGACTCTAAAGACTCAAAAAGACTCCTTTGGACAGATTTGGACAAAGTAAGAAAAGGGGTTTTGATTTTGGACGAATTTAAAAGAAAACAAGTAACTTAAAACTTTAAAACAGATTTTGGACGAATTTGAGAAAAACTAATGGATGATGGGATAGCCAAGGGATACTTCTCCACACATGATACTTTCAAAACATAAATTGATTTCCAGTTGCTTTTCCGATAAACCATGAACCTCAACACCCCAGATTAATCGTGACATCACTAATTAACCCTCAGATTTCCCTTAAGTTAGTGGATTGGATGACATCATACGACAACCCAAAGCATTCTTCAAAAGTCCCCTACATGACATCATAATAGAGATACGGTCAAAGATCATTACGTTCAATGGAAATCATAAGTATTGACAAAGCACTTGTAACTATGACATCATGATACGCATGCTAGGAATTTACTTAACATGATTGTGAAAACAACCTTAACTACTTGTGAATATAAGTTTGTGACGATTATGTGAAACACCCTTATATTCTAGCACCAAATTCAAGCATGCAAATTAAGTAGGCCTCCCTAATAAACATACAAGAATAAGTTATCCATCAAACGGTTAAGTAAATTGCGTTCACAATTTATGAAATCACAACTGGACTTAATCAACTCATATTATAAATGTAATCATGGTTTCAAAGCATCCCTAGGCTAAAACGAGTTTAGCCTCTCATGTTCATGACAAAACAAAGCAACATAGAATTAAACATTAAAAATAAAAGATAGATTACACCTAGAAACGTCCAACACTCCAACTCGAATGCACAAACGCCCAAGGCTTGGTCTTCCTTCTCCTCTTTCTTGCTAAGTCACGGCACAAGGTCTAGGGTGGTTTTGTGGATGATTTTCTGGGTTTTGGATGGATTTAGGTATGTATGGTGGTGCGGCAAGGGATGATGGTGGTGTATGGAGGTTGGGATGGAGGTGTGGAAGTAGGGGAATGATGGATGGGTGGTTGCAAGGTCACGGCAAAGGGTTGATTTCTGAAGGAATGTATGAATGTTGTGTGAAGGGGTTGTGGTCTAAATGGTGCGGCAAGGGCTATTTATATAGGCTAGTTTGGCACACTTAGTGAAGGAGAAGGATTGCCTAATCCCATTGAAAAAGGGTTAACTCAAGGCAGAAATCAAGTGGGATTTGGAATAGGTAGTGCGGCTAGGAATCAGGGAGTTCTAGAAGGCTAGGTGCGGCACACATGTAGGGATAGGATAAGGTGTTTTAGAAACTGTGTTTAAGGCAGATTCCTAATCCTAAAGGGCCTAGGACATGTGATATAAGAGTAGGAAAAGGATTGTGATTCCTAAACCTACAAGGAATGGTGTCTTGCGACATTGGTATGGATAAGTCTTCTAGAAACTGAAATAGGTGTTTAGATGTGTAATTGATTCCCCCTAATTAGCTAGGTTTAAGTCCCAATCTGATTTGGATAGGATAGAATAGGATAATGTTAGAGTTAGGATAGGATAAGGTTTCTAGGATAGGATAAGATAAGGTTGGATAAGGTTGGATAAGGTTCCTTGTTTCTTGCTTCTTCCTTATCTTCATTGGAATAGAACTTCTTCCACCAGATTTGTAGCCTTTCCTAGCTCTTCTTGTCTTCAATTTCGTCCATCCACTTTGCTCCATGGTTAAGCTATCCAATCCATGCCCAAAAATGCTCCAAATAGCCTCAAAATGCATTTTCTTGCTCCCTTTGCCATTAGAACCTAAAAACATACGAAAATGTCTTAAAATACTAAAACAACTATGAATTAACAACATAAATGCACGAAAACAAGCTAAGTAAGTCGCCTAAATATGCTCCTATCAATACTATGCCGTGGCCTTTGATGAGGATGTAATTGAGATCGTGGCAACCCTAGAGTCATTGCCACGGCTCCAAGGTAAGTCCCCTAGTCCAATTTCAATTCCAATTTCAACTAATAAGTTGCTTCCTTTTATAGAACAACCACCTACCCTTGAGCTCAAACCATTACCCAATCACTTGAAGTATGTGTTCTTGGGCGAGCAAGACACATTGCCCGTCATTATAGCATCATTACTCACGGCACAAGAGGAGGATAAATTGGTGAGGGTTCTCAAAGAACACAAGACGGCCATTGGGTGGACTTTGGCCGATATCAAGGGCATAAGTCCTACCACGTGCATGCATCGAATTCTCATGGAAGAAGGCGCCAAACCATCAAGGGAAGCCCAACGTCGACTCAACCCACCAATGATGGAAGTAGTGAAGAAGGAAATCATCAAATTGCTTGATTGTGGCGTCATCTATCCTATATCGGATAGTTGTTGGGTTTCACTGGTCCAAATGGTTCCCAAGAAGTCCGAAGTCACGGTGGTGAAGAATGAAGAAGATGAACTTGTGCCTACACGCATTCAAACCGGTTGGAGAGTGTGCATTGACTATAGGAAGCTAAATGCCGCAACAAGGAAAGATCACTTCGCTTTGCCATTCATCGATCAAATGCTTGAAAGGTTAGCCGGTCATTCCTTTTATTGCTTTCTTGATGGTTATTCGGGTTATAATCAAATTGTCATAGCGCCGGATGATCAAGAAAAGACCACCTTGACTTGTCCATTTGGTACTTTTGCATATCGTCGTATGCCATTTGGTTTATGCAATGCACCGGCCACTTTCCAACGATGCATGGTAAGTATATTCTCAGATTTTGTTGAGAAGATCATTGAAGTGTTTATGGACGATTTTAGTGTGTTTGGAGACTCATTTGATGATTGTTTGCATAATCTTACTTTAATCTTGAAAAGATGCATGGAAACTAACCTTGTTTTGAATTGGGAAAAATGTCATTTTATGGTTAAACAAGGCATAGTTTTGGGTCATATCATCTCTGAAAAAGGCATTGAAGTTGATAAGTCTAAAATAGATCTTGTACGTTACTTACCCTCTCCTACTGTGGTTAGAGAGGTTCGTTCTTTTCTTGGCCATACAGGATTCTATAAGCGATTTATCAAGGATTTCTCCAAGATTGCACAACCCCTATGCCGTCTCCTACAAAAGGAAGTGGCGTTTGAGTTCAACGAAGAGTGTGAGAAGGCATTCAAGTTTCTCAAGGACAAGCTTACCATGGCACCCATAATCCTTCCACCAGATTGGACGTTGCCTTTTGAGCTAATGTGTGATGCATCCGATTATGCAATAGGGGCTGTTTTGGGCCAAAGAAAGAATAAGCAACCCCACGCCATATATTATGCTTCTAGGACCTTAAATGATGCTCAATTAAACTACTCCACCACTGAAAAAGAACTTCTTGCCGTTGTGTTTGCTTTAGATAAGTTTCGTTCATATTTACTTGGCACTAAAGTGATTGTATATTCTGACCATGCAGCTCTTAGGTACTTATTCACTAAAAAGGAGGCTAAACCAAGGCTCATTAGATGGATGCTTCTTCTCCAAGAGTTTGACATCGAAATTCGAGACAAGAAGGGGAGTGAGAACGTAGTTGCTGACCATCTAGGCCGTTTGGTGTGCAATGAGGACTCTTTACCCATCCAAGAGACTTTCCCTGATGAACAATTGTTGTCCATTAAGGTATGTGAACCTTGGTATGCCGATTTGGTCAAATTTTTGGTGTCAAAACGTGTTCCAAGTACCCTAGCTAGGCACCAACGTGATAAATTAAGAAAAGATGCACGGTTTTATGTATGGGATGACCCATATTTGTGGAAGTTTTGTGCAGATCAAATTGTGCGTCGTTGTGTGCATGATTGTGAGTTTAATTCGATTCTAGCCTTTTGTCATACTTATGCTTGTGGTGGACATTTTGGCACACAACGCACTGCCCTTAAAGTGTTAGAATGTGGGTTTTATTGGCCAACAATCTTTAAAGATGCTAGAACATTTTGTTTAACTTGTGATCGTTGCCAACGAATAGGAAATATAGGTGCAAGGGACCAAATGCCGCAAACACCCATCTTTAATGTTGAAATTTTTGATGTTTGGGGCATTGATTTCATGGGCCCTTTCCCATCTTCGTTTGGTTTTACTTACATTTTGCTTGCGGTGGATTATGTCTCAAAATGGGTGGAAGCCAAGGCCACCCGTACTAATGATTCTAGAGTTATTGCAGATTTTATAAAGACTAACATTTTTGCTAGATTTGGGATGCCTCGAGTGCTTATTAGTGATGGAGGCTCTCACTTTTGCAATCGTACCATAGAAGCATTGCTCAAGAAGTATCAAGTCACACATAAGGTTTCCACACCTTACCATCCCCAAACCAATGGCCAAGCCGAGGTGTCCAATAGAGAAATCAAGCACATCTTGGAAAAGACCGTTGGACCAACAAGAAAAGATTGGAGTGTGCGTTTGGAGGATGCATTATGGGCTTATAGGACGGCTTACAAGACACTAATAGGATTGTCCCCTTTTCGGCTAGTGTATGGTAAGCCTTGTCATCTCCCCGTGGAGTTACAACACAAGGCTCATTGGGCGATCAAGACATTCAACATGGACATAGATGCGGTTGGAATGCATAGAAAGTTGCAATTGAACGAACTTGAGGAGCTTAGGCGTGAAGCATATGAGAATGCTTGCATTTACAAGGACAAGACCAAGGCTTTTCATGACAAGATGATCCGAAGCAAAACATTCTCCATAGGGCAAAAAGTTTTACTTTTTAATTCTCGCTTGCGTTTATTTCCTAGTAAGTTATGTTCTAAGTGCATTGGACCTTTTGTTGTTACTAATGTTTTTCCATATGGCGCAGTTCAAATCCAAAGCTTGAGGAATGGCCAAGCTTTCAAGGTGAATGGGCATCGTTTGAAGCCCTATTATGCAAGTGTTGAAGGGCAGATTGTGGAGGACCATACACTCCATGCCGTGGGCTCTAAGTGAGGCTAAGAAGCATGTTCGTCCGGCTGCACGACGTTAAAGCAAGCGCTTCTTGGGAGGCAACCCATGCATTGCACTAGAGCAAAATTGGGAAATTCACCAATTCATGCCAAAACAATCAGATTTGCGTTCTTTAATCTCTATCTCTTTACTATGTTTATTTTGTCATGCTAGTTGGTTTTTGTTGTTTGCATATGAGTCTTTGTTTGAAACATTGAGGACAATGTTTGATTTAAGTGTTGGGGGGGGGGGGGGTGTAAACAAGTGCTTCTGCATGATTTTGCATGATTTTCGTGGGATTTTATCACCCATCACTTATAATGTTGTTTCTCACTGTTTTTAAGTGTTTTTAGAGTGTTTTGAAGTGTTTTCATGTCTTTTGTTCAGAAAATCCGAAAATTTACAAAAAAAAATTGCAAAACAGTTTTGAAAAACCCAAAAAGAGTTGTTTTAAAGTTGTTTTTGTGTGATTGTTTGTGTCTTAGGATACCTTCCAACACAATGATGAGGATTTGGTTTTTAATTGCATGACTATTAAAGAATGTTGTAAACATGGCTGGAAGTTGATTTATGCTTTGGTTTATGCTTGGTTATGGTTATAGCTTATGAACTCACATGTAATTACAAAGAGAAAATCAGTTTTTGTAACATGCTTGAAGGAAGAAACTCAAACTAAAGCTACATCCCCGAGAGACCTGAGCCTAAAACGTTCTTTGGAGAGTATAATCTGTGATATCTTGTTTTCTAAAGTCGTTGCATGATCTCATTATTCTTTGCTTGGTTGCTACTTAGAATGCATTTCATCATTATAGTTCCAAATACTAGAACTCATGCCCATTTCATTCAAAGCATGATACTGATTGCATAACATACAATAAGATGAAGTTGTTAGTCAAGTCAAAGCCAAAAAGCCTATCCCTTTTCATATGTATTGTAGGATTAACCCTTTCGAGCCTTTTCAAGCCTATTTTCTTTGTTAACCACACTATCCTTACCTAGCCTAGATTAGGACTTCCCATACCCTTGTTCTTAAAGGATAGTGAAGCATGACTTAGAATGAATTTCTTTTGATCAACATATTGCAGAAAACAAGTGTGGGGGAAGGTAATAGGGCACATCAAAGAAGAAAATAAAAGAAAAAATTCGTGGATAATTAAAAAGAAAATAGAAAAGTGGTGAAAAGAAAGAAAAAGAGTTGAAAAATAAGTGAGAATGATCTCACAAGTGTTGGTTGTTGAAGAAGGGGTCCAAAAGTTTGAATTTGACCCTAATCCTTCTATTTAAAAGTTAATTTCTGCCATCAAAAGTGAGTTTAAGTGTCAATTTCATTACTTTGCTTCCTATTGCTTTAAGAACCTTTGTTTTTCTTTACCTTTCTTTGTTAACCAATACCCTTAGCCCTGTTACAACCCTCAACTTCTATCTTGATGTTATGTATTCAATATGTGGAGTTTGAATTTGGTATGATCATATGGAATCACTGGTTCTCGTTCTAAGTAGTAGCATTCCATTCATGAGATCATAAACATGCCATTGTCGTAAATCCAGAAAATGCTTTCTTTGATATAACATATGTGAGTGTTAGTCTTCATATTTAAATCAATCTTCTCACATATACCTAGTGTAGGGTGTGTAGTTAGAAAATCTGTGTGAAAATAGAGTGCATTCTAGTGAGGAATTGAGGGAATTCTCTAAGGCATGTTACTACATTCAAAACATTGTTTTAATTGATTAAATGTGAATTAATAAGTGGTAACTATGGTTAAGTGTTTGCTAAAGTGTAAAGAAAGCTAGAAACCGTGGGAATGATGTTCTTTGATATGTCATGTGCATTGGAAATCCCTAAGGTAATTGTTGGAAGGTTTAGAGTTTGTTTTGGTTGTGTTCTTTTTGTTTCTTTTGTTTTGTTTTGCTCGAGGACTAGCAAAAGCTAAGTGTGGGGGAATTTGATACGAGCATATTTAGGCGACTTAGCTAGCTTGTTTTCGTGCGTTTATGTTGTTAGTTCATAGTTATTTTAGTAGTTTAAGCCATTTTCGTGTGTTTTTAGGTTCATATGGCTAAGGAAGCAAAAAGGTGCATTTTGGAGCATTTTGGAGCAAAATTGGGCTTGGAAAGGATTCCTAGTCAAAGAAGGTTTCCTACTGGAAGTAGGAAAGTTAAGCCAAGGTTTCCTATTTTTGTTTGACCTTTCCTAATCTTATGCATTTTAGGACACAAACCAAAGATTCCTTGCACTATGCTAGTCTATACCGCACCTTTCTTACCCTTTTCTTCCAAAATCTGCCATATATCTTCTTTCCCCTTTTCTTCTAGTCAATGCCGCAACTTTCCTTCCCTTTTCCATTAGGATTCTGATTTGTTACCCTTTTTCCTTGAGGATTTGGAGCTAAAAACCTTCCCAAATTAATTACTTATTGCCTTAACCTTTCTTCCTCTATATTAACACAATCTGCCGCACAGATTGGGGATTCTAGACAGCCATACACATCCATACGAATTATTCCTCATTCTCCCCATTCATTCAACCATCATCCACCCCCTACCACCATCCAACCTATCCATCCATCACCATAATTCATACCCAAACACCCTTGTGCCGCAACAAAGAAGGAGAAAGAAGAGAGGAGAAGCCTTGGACGTTTTGGCCATTCAAACTTGGATTGTTGGAGTGTTTCTAGGTGTATTCAATCTTTGTTTTCAATGTTTAATTTATATTCTCTTTGTTTTGTTGTAAACATGAGGAACTAATTTTGTTTTAGCTAGGGGAGACTTTGAAACCATGATTATATTTGCAATATGAATTGATTAATTCCAGTTGTGATTTCATAAATTGTGAATGCAATTTACTTAACCGTTTGATGGATAACTTATTCTTGTTTGTTGATTAAGGGTGCACACTTAGTTTGCATGCATGAATTTGGGGCTAGAATATAAGGGAGTTTCACATAATCGTTACAAACTTATATTCACAAGTAGTTAAGGTTGTTTTCACAATCATGTTAAGTAAATTCCTAGCATGAGTATCATGATGTCATAGTTACAAGTGCTTTGTCAATACTTATGATTTTCATAGAACGTAATGATCTTTGATTGTATCTCTATTATGAAGTCATGTAGGGGACTTTTGAAGAATGCTTTGGGTTGTCGTATGATGTCATCCAATCCAATAACTTAAGGAAAATCTGAGGGTTAATTAGTGATGTCACGGTTAATCTGGGGTGTTGAGGTTCATGGTTTATCGAAAAGCACTGGAAATTGTCACGGTTAATCTGGGGTGTTGAGGTTCATGGTTTATCGAAAAGCACTGGAAATCAATTTGTATGCAAGTGTGTCATGTGTGGAGAAGGACCCTTTAGCTAGCTAATCACCCATCCATATCCCCAAATTCGTGCAAACCTTGTTTAAGTCTTTTAGTTACTTGTTTTTATCTTAAATTCGTCAAAAACCCAATCCCCTTTATTTAGTTGTGTCAAATCTGTCCTAAAATGTGTTTTTGAGTCTTTTGAGTCAAAACCAATTCTATTTTCGTGCAAATTGAATCCTAGAGTCTAGTTTGAGTCTTTTTTATTGTTTTGTGTTGTTTTGAGTCTTTTAAGTTTGTTTTGAGTCATATAAGTTTAGTTAAGAGTCTTTTGAGTTTGTTTAAGTGTTTTGAAGCATATTTTTGTATCTTTGAGTCAGTTTTCATTAGATTAGCAATCCCTCCTAATCCCCGGCCTAGAACGATCCCTACTTATATCTATACTACAATTGTCAAAAAGAGGGTTTAATTTGAGTGCTATTATATATCACATCAATAAAACATATAATCATGGCTTCAAATTCTCCTCTAACTAAAAAGAAGTTAGTTCCTCATGTTCGCAAAACAAAGATAATTAAATTTAAGCATTGAACTAAGACTAAGGATAGAAAGCACCAAGAAAAACGCTCCACACTCCAATGGCATGCACGGCACTCCCTTGGATGGCAGATTGCACAAGTCCTCCTCTCCTTACTTCCTTGCTTGCGGCACTAGGGTGGTGTAGAATGGATTGTGGTGTTTTATGGATGAAAATATGAATGAATGAATGGGTGAGTGGATGGATTAAATGGTGAGGCATTGGCTGTTTATATAGGCTAATTATGCACACTTAGTGAAGGACAAGGATTGCACAATCCCATGGAAAAAGGGTTAAGTCTTTGTAGAAACCAAAAGGGAAAGGGATAGGGAATTTTCGCCATAAATTAAGGGCTTCTAGAAACTAGGTATTTTTTGGCAGAATTTAGACTTCTAGAAGGGGTAAAGGGTAGATTTTTGGACCTAAATGGATAAGGACTCATGATATAGGTGTAGAGGAAGGATTGCAACTCCTAAACCTGATTTGGATAGGATAGGATAGGATAGGATAATGTTAGAGTTAGGAAAGGATAAGGTTGGTTGGGATAAGATAAGGTTGGATAATGTTCCTTATTTCTTGCTATTTCCTTATCTTCTTTGCATTAGGACTTCATCCACCAGATTTGTAGCCTTTCCTAGCCCTTCTTGACTTCAATTTCGTCCATCCTCTTTACTCCATGGTTAAACTATCCAATCCATGCCCAAAAATGCTCCAAATAGCCTCAAAATGCACTTTCTTGCTCCTTTTGCCATCAGGACCTAAAAACATACGAAAATAACTTAAAAGGCTGAAATAAATAGTAATTAACTCACTAAATGCAAGGAAACAACATAACTAAGTAGCATAAATATGCTTCTATCAAAAGCGCATGATACTTATGCCAAGAATTTACTTAACATAATTGTGACCAACAATCTTAACTACTCATGAATATAAGTTCCCAACGATTAGGTGAAGTTTCCTTATACCCTAGCATCATATTTATGCATGCAAATTAAGTGTGCACTCTCAATTCATATACATAAACAAGTTTTAATTAAAACAGATAAGTAAATTGAATTCATCATTCATGAAATCACAATTGAAAGTAATCAAATCATCATGCAAATATAACCATGGTTTTGAAATTCCCCCTAGCCAAAAGGGGATTAGTTCCTCGTGCTTGCACAAGAAAAATTATTGAATTTAACCATTGAAATCATAAGAAAGATTACACCTAAATGTTTCAGCAATTCCAAGATGGATTTGATGCACGGCTTGGCTCCTCTTCCTCCTCCTTGCTGCGGCACAAGGTGTGTGTGGTGGAATTGGGGGTTTTGGATGGTGTTTTCTTGTTTAGAGGGATGGAGGATGGTTGATTATGGTGGTAGGGTTGCGGCAGATGTGTATGGATGTGTAGGGAGGTGTATGGAGGTTGAAGAATGGATAAGAGGGGTTCCGGCACAAGGGTTCTGAATTGCATAGAGGGTGGTACGAATTTTTGGCTGAATTTATGTTTATATAGTCCTAGGGTTAAGTAGATTAGGGTTAGACTTAACAGATTTGGTGGATTAGGGCCCTAGAATTCGGCTATAGGTGATCAAATCCACCTAGGAGGGGGTTTGGCCCACTTAGTTTCATAATAGGCTTGTGTAACCCAAATCCAAAAGGGGTTAGGCCTTAGAAATCAGAATCCAAAGGGAAATAGGCCTAGGAAGGTGTGGCACAAGTGTGGGAAAGGGTGGCTTGGCTTGCAAGGCAAGGCAAGGCCTTCTAGAAGGGTTTGGTGCGCCACTTTTGTAGGGTTTCTAGAAAGAATGGGTTTTGTGGCTGATTTGGGCCTTCTAGAAGAGGATGCTTCTAGAAATAGGTTCTAGAATTATCTATTTAGGTCCCCTTGCAATTAGGATTAAGACATGATAAGGTTTGGATAGGATAAAATGAGATAAGGTTTGGATAATGTTTTGGATAATGTTGGATAAGGTTTAGATAAGGTTTTGGATAAGGTTTCCTCTTTTGAGCTACTTCCTTATCCACTTTGTCCTTAGCTTAGTTCCTTCCTCTTCTTATCATATTTCTAGCCTCTTGAAGTCCAAATTCGTCCATCCATGTTAGCCCATATGCAAGCTATCCACATAGTGTCCAAAATTGCTCCAAAATGCACTTTCTTGATACTTTAACCCATAGGACCTACAAACACACGAAATTGAGTTGTAATACGACATTATCTAAGAAATAATAGCACAAATGCACAAGAATAAGCTAGTTAAGTCGCCTAAATATGCTCCTATCACTATCCTTAGTCTTACTTCAATGTTTAAATTTAATTATATTTGTTTTACGAACATGAGGAACTAATTTCTTTTTTAGTTGGAGGTGAATTCGAAGCCATGATTATATGTTTTATATGAATTGATTACGTCCAGTTATTGTTTCTTAAGGCATGAATGTGATTTGCTTATCTAAGTTATTAAAACTTGTTTATGTATGTGGGTTGGGGGTTGACACTTAATTTGCATGCATGAATTTGATGCTAGAATATAAGGGGGTTTTCACGTAATAGTTATTCACTTATATTCACGAGTAGTGGAGGTTGCTAGTCACAATCGCATTAAGTAAATCCTTGGTATGAGTCTCATGTGTTTCATAGTGATGAATGCCTTGTCAATGCTTATGGTTTTCACAAAACTTAATGACTTTTGATATGTATCTTTGTTATGCGTTTCATATAAAGAACTTGAAAAAGATAATTTGGTTGTAATGCGTTTTCATTCAATTCAATGAAATAAGGAAAACTTGAGGGTTAGTTGTGCGATGCAACTAACTTGGGGCGTTGTCATTCATTGTCTAAAGGAATAATAACTGGAAATTGGTTTGTATGCATATATCATGTGTGGAGAAGGACCCTTTAACTAGCCTTTCACCCATTTAATTCACTTAAATTCGTTTTTCCAAAGTGTTTTCTACAAAGTTTTCGTTTTAAGTCTTAAATTCGTCAAAAACAATCCTCCTTTTATTTAATCTTATTATTTGAGTCAAAACCTGTTTTCTTTGAGTCTTTTGAGTCAAGTTACGGTTTATTTTCGTCCGAAACACTTGTTGAGTCTAAAATTGAGTCTTTTTTATTATTGGTCGCTGTTTTAAGTGTCTAAAGTTAGTTTTGAGTCTATAGAGTCTAGTTTAGTGTTTCTGAGTCTTATTTGTATTCATTAGCATCCCTAGTTAATCCCTTATCTAGAACGATCCCTACTTACATATCTACTACAATTGTCACAAATCGGGTTTAATTTGTGTGTCAAGTTAATTTTCACATCAAGTCTTGAAACGTTCATAATATGCTGGAAACGACTCCCCTTGTTTTTGTTGAATGCCACTAATTTTCTTCCTCAAAAGAATCACTCTTGAAGTTGGGAAGAATTTCTCTAAGAATGCCCGCTTCATGCTTTCCCAAGAAGTGACGTTTCCAGGTGCCAACTCGTATAGCCAATCTTTAGCCTTTTCCAAAAGAGAGAATGGAAAGGCCTTCATCTTCAAAATGTTTCCATTGACATTGATGGGTGTCATGCTTGAACATACCACTTCAAACTCCTTAAGATGCTTGTTTGGATCTTCCATGGACAGCCCATGGTATTTGGGAATGTGATGCAACAAGCTAGACTTCAATTCGAACTCATCGGTCTTGCCTTGGGCAGCCATAAGATATTGATTGCATAAAGGCACGGCATTGTCTAATCCCGAGGCCGAAAGTTCTTTGATTGTTCGATTGTCCGCCGCCATGCTTTCTTCTTCTTCAAATTCAGATTCGGAATCTGAACTTCATCTAGGTGGATTAGGTTCCGGTTGCTTCCTCTTTCTTCTCAAGGTTCGTTCAAAATCTTCGTTAAAATCCAATATGTTTGCACAAATAGGTTGAGAATGACGAGTCATAAACTAGTACCTGAAATAAAGAATACAAACAAATCAACAACGAATTTAAAGGGGCACGGCGACCATAAACAAAAGGACACAAAGACACACAAAAGACACTTTGACACGACACAAACAAAAGGGATTAGCAAGTTTGCTAATCCCCGGCAACGGCTCCAAAATTTGATGTGAAAATTACTTGACACACAAATTGAACCCTATTTGTGACAATTGTAGTAGATATGTAAGTAGGGATCATTCTACACCGGGGATTAACTAGGGATGCTAATCAATACAAATAAGACTCAAAACACTAAACTAGACTCTATAGACTCAAAACTAACTTAAAACACTTAAAACAGCAACAAACACTCAAAAAGACTCAATTCTAGACTTAACAAGTGATTTGGACGAAAATAAAACTTAACTTGACTTAAAAAGACTGAAAGAAAACAGATTTTGACTCAAATAACAAGACTAATTGAAAGGGGGATTGTTTTTGACGAATTTAAAACTTAAAACAAAAACTTTGTGAAAAACACTTTGTAAAAGCGAATTTAAGTGAATTAAATGGGTGAAAGGCTAGTTAGAGGGTCCTTCTCCACACATGATATATGCATATGAACCAATTTCCCGTTATTATTCCTTTAGACTATGATTGACAACGCCCCAAGTTAGTTGCATCACACAACTAACCATCAAATTTTCCTTATTTCATTGAATTGAATGAGTACGCATTACAACCAAATTATCTTTTTCAAGTTCTTTATATGAAACGCATAACAAAGATACATATCAAAAGTCATTAGGTTTTGTGAAAATCATAAGCATTGACAAGGCATTCATCACTATGAAACGCATGAGACTCATACCAAGGATTTACTTAACACGATTGTGACTAGCAACCTCCACTACTTGTGAATATTCATAAGTGAATAACTATTACGTGAATGATGTGAAAATTATGTTGACACACAAATTAAACCCTATTTGTGACAATTGTAGTATAAATGCAAGTAGGGATCGTTCTAACCGGGGATTAACTAGGGATGCTAATCTACTCGAAACTGACTTAAATACAAAATTAAACTTTAAAACACTTACCTAGACCTATAAGACTCAAAACAACTTAAAAAGACTCAAAACAGCCCAAAACACTCAAATAGACTCAAACTAGACTCTAAAGGGTGATTTGGACGAAATTTGACTAACTTAGACTCAAAACACTAATTTGGACAGATTCAAACATTTTTCTAACTAATCTAACACACTTAATAAAATGGGGAATTGATTTGGACGAAATTAATTAAAATGGACAGATTGTAAATTAAACAGATTAGGCACTAAACTAGGTGAATTGAATGGGAAAAAGGCTAGTTAGGGGGTTCTTCTCCACACATGCACATATGTAACATAAATTGATTTCCCGATTTTATTCCTTTTAAACCATGAATGACAATGCCCCAAATTAATTGTGAAAAACACAAATTAACTTTCAGATTTTCCTAGTTTCATTGAATTGGATGGAATACGCATCAACAATCAAATTATTATTATCAAATTCCCTACATGAACTGCATAATAGAGATAAAATCAAAGATCATTAAGCTTTTTGAAAACCTTAAGCATTGACTAGGCATTCATAACTATGAATTGCATGATACTCTTGCATAGAATTTACTTAATACAATCATGACTAGTGATTTCCACTACTTATGAATACAAGGTCATAACGATTAGGTGAAATTTCCTTATACCCTAGCATCAAATTCATGTATGAAAACTAAGTATGCATCCTTAATCAACACACAAGAACAAGTTCTCAATAAATCAATTAAGTAAATCACATCCACAATTCAAGAAACAAAATTTGGAGGAAATTAATTCATAGAAAACATATGCCCATGGTTTCGAATTCACCCCTAACTAAGAAAAACTTAGTTACACATGTTCATACAAATTGAAAAGCAAATTAAAATAAACATGGAAACGAAACAAGGGAAGAAAGAACTCTGAAAGTCTCCAATGGATGTAGATTTCTTGCGGCACAAGATGGTCTTTCTCCTATGGAAGCCACGGTGCTCTTTCTTCACCCTAGGACTTGCGGCACAAAGTGTGTTTTCTGAATGAATGGCGGCTGATGTGAATGGATGAATGAATTCAAGGATGGATGGCTGCCTAGGGTGTCTAGGGGTGCGGCACACTAATAGATATATATATATATATTGCATGGCCGAAACCCTAGCAATCAGATTTAGGGTTAACCTAGCTGATACAAGTGTTTTTGGGCCCCTAAGTTGCGGCATGGGTGTGGGAATTATGTCTTAGCCCAATCAATCTCAGATATGGACTTATACAATCCAAATCCAAGAGAAAAAGGGCCAAATAAAGTCAGAATCCAATCAGAAATAGGTTTAAGAATTTTCGTCCAAAATTGGGCCTTCTAGAAACTAAGTGTCTTATGGCTGATTTTGGGTGTTCTAGAAGGCATAAAAGGGGGAGGGGGGCGAAGGTGTGGCACCATTTTAAGGTCAGATAGGGCTTCTAGAAATTAGGTTTTTAGGTCCACTTGCAGCTAGGATTAAGGTGGAACAAGATTAGGTTAGGATAAGATAGGATAAGGTTTGGATAAGATAAGGTTGGATAAGGTTTTGGATAATGTTTCCTCTTTTCTTGCACTTTCCTTATCTTCTTTGTCATGAACTTTCCTTTTCTGATTTGTGGCATGTTTCTAACCTCTTTTGACTCCAAATTCGTCCATCCATGTTGCTCCATATACAAGCTATCCGAAATAAGCCCAAAACTGCTCTAAAAGGCTCAAAATTGCCTTTTCTTGCCAAGTTTGTCATTAGGACCTACAAACAAACGAAAATAGCTCAAAACATTAAAATAAGTAGTAATTAGCTCACTAAATGTAAGGAAATAACATAACTAAGTTGCATAAATATGCTCCTATCAAATTCCCCCACACTTAGCTTTTGCTAGTCCTTGAGCAAAACGAAATAAACAAAACAAACAAAACACAACCTAAACCTTCCAACATTACCTCAGGGATTTCCAATGCAACATGACATATTAATGATCATCTCTCCCATAGATTTTAGTTATCCCTACCCTCGAGCACATACTTAGTCATAGTTACCACTCACTAGCTCGCATTTCATCAATTAAAATATGATTTTGAATGTAGTAACATGCCTTAGAGAATCCCTCAATTCCTCACAAGATATACTCTCTATTTTCACACAGATTTTCTGACTACACTCCATACACTAGGTATATGTGAGAAGATTGATGTAAACATGTAGACGACCACTCACATATGTTTAATGAAAGAAAGCACTTTATGGAATTATTAATGCATGTATATATATGATCTCATGAATGGAATGCCACTACTTAGACGTGAGAACCAGGGATACCATATGCTCAAACCCATTCTAAACTCCACATATTGAAACACATAACAATCAAGATAGAAGTCTAAGGGTTGTAATGAGGCTAAGGTATTGGCTAACAAGGAAAGGTAGAGGAAACAAACGTTCTTAAAGCAATAGTGAGCAAAGTAATGAATTAGGCACTTAGAATTCCCTTTAGAATGCAAGAATCAACTTTGAACACTCATGGGGATGTCACACAAAACTTAGGGCCATATTCAACTTTTTTGACCTTTTCTTCAACAATCAACACTTGTGAGTTCGTTCTCACTTATTTTCAACTCCCTTTCTTTCTTTCTTCTACTTTTTCTTCTTTTTCACATTTTTTTTTCTTTTTCCCGTGCCTCCTTTAAGACTTTGGCACACACATACACACAAAATTTCCTTCCCCCACACTTGTTTTCCACAAGAATGCCACTCAAAAGGAATTCCTTCTAAGTCATGCTCCACTATACTTCAAGAACAAGGGTATGGAAAGTCCTATTCTAGGCTAGGTAAGGGGGATGTGGTTAACAAAGAAAATAGGCTAAACAAGGCTCAAAGGGGTTTAGTCCTACAATACAAATGACAAGGGTGGATTCGGCTATTTGGCTATGGTGGTGACTACTAAACAACTTCATCTTGTTATTTGCTATGCTAATCAATTTCATGCTTTGAATGAAACGGGTATGAGTTCTAGTATTTGGAACTATAGTGATGAAACACATTCTAAGTAGCAACCAAGCAAGAAATAATGAGATCATGCAACGACTTTAGAAAACAAGAAATCAAGATTAATAACTCTCCAAAGAACGTTTAGGCTCAAGTCTCTCAGGGTTGTAGCGTTAGTTTGAGTTTCTTCCTTCAAGCATGTTACAAAAACCGATTTTTTTTCTTTTGTGATTACATGTGAATTTGTAAATGTCAACTACAACTAAGCATAAACCAAAGATAATATCAAACTTCCATCCATGTTTGTAACTTTCTTTAATAGTCATGCAATTAAAAACCAAATCCTCATCATTGTGTTGGAAGGTACCCTAAGACACAAACAAACATAAAAACAAAAACGACTCTAAATACAACTCTTTTTGGGTTTTTCAAACACTTTTTTTCGATTTTTTTTTTCAAATTTTCGGATTTTCTGATTAAGACACATAAAAACACTTCAAAACACACTAAAAACACTTAAAAACAGTGAAAAACAACTTTAGAAGTATAGGTGATAAAATCTAACGAATTTTCATGCAAAAACAACTTGTTTACCCCCCCACACTTAAACCAAACATTGTCCCCAATGTTTTAAGCATAGACTCCCAAGCAAACAAACAAATAACACAGCTAACAACATGATAAGCATGGCAAGGTAAAAGCAATAAAGAGTAGGGTTTAAGAACGCAAATCTGGTTGTGGAGTTAGAGTTCCATCATCTCCTCGTTTGAACACATGGGTTGCCTCCCAAGAAGCGCTTGCTTTAATATCTTCCAGCCGGACAATACCACCTTTTAATCTTCACTAGGGCTCACGGCATGGAGGGGTATGTCCTCCACGGTTTGCTCCTTGAAATTTTCGTAGTAGGGCTTCAAACGGTGTCCATTCACTTTAAATTCATGTCCCGTCTTCAAACTTTGAATTTGGACAACACCATGAGGAAAGACATTAGTAATAACAAAAAGACCTATCCATTTAGAACGTAGCTTACCTGGAAACAAGTGAAGGCGAGAATTGAAGAGTAACACTTTCTGCCCTATTAAGAATGTCTTGCTCCGAATCATCTTGTCATGGTAAGCCTTTGTTTTCTCTTCGTAAATGCGCGCGTTCTCATAAGCCTCATTCCTTATTTCCTCAAGCTCATTCAATTGAAGCTTCCTATGAACTCCAGCGGCATCTATGTCCATATTGATTGTCTTTATGGCCCAATGTGCTTTATGCTCCAATTCAACGGGAAGATGACATGGTTTCCCATAAATGAGCCGAAATGGAGACATCCCAATTGGTGTTTTGTAGGCGGTACGATATACCCACAATGAGTCATTCAAACGCAAACTCCAATCCTTCCGAGTTGGCCCAACGGTCTTCTCTAAATTCTGCTTGATTTCTCGATTAGAAACCTCGGCTTGCCCACTTGTTTGAGGATGATAAGGTGTTGCCACCTTATGTGTGACATTGTACTTCTTGAGCAACGCCTCTATGGTCCGATTACAAAAGTGAGAGCCTCCATCACTTATAAGAACCCTTGGCATTCCAAATCTTGCAAATATGTTAGTTTTCACAAATTCTGCAACCACTTTGGAATCATTAATACGGGTGGCTTTAGCTTCCACCCATTTCGAAACATAATCAACCGCAAGTAAAATATAAACACAACCATAAGATGAAGGAAAAGGACCCATAAAATCAATGCCCCAAACATCAAAGATTTCGACAGAAAAGATGGGATGTTGCGGCATTTGGTCTTTGGCACCTATATTACCTGTCATTTGGCAACGATCACAAGTCACACAAAAAGTTCTAGCATCCTTAAATATAGTAGGCCAATAAAATCCACATTCCAAATCTTTATGTGCTGTTCTTTGAGTGCCAAAATGACCCCCCCACACATGCATAAGTGTGATAGAAAGTTAAAATTAAATTAAACTCCGTTTCATGAACACACTTACGTAAAATCTGATCAGGGCAATATTTCCACAAATATGGGTCATCCCACACATAAAAACGTGCATCCTTTTTAGGTTTATTGATAGGAGCATATTTAGGCGACTTACTTAGCTTGTTTTCATGCATTTATGTTGTTAATTCATAGTTGTTTTAGTATTTTAAGCCATTTTCGTTTGTTTTTAGGTTCTAATGGCAAAGGGAGCAATAAAGTGCATTTTGAGGCTATTTGGAGCATTTTTGGGCATGGATTGGATAGCTTAACATAGGAGCAAAGAGGATGGACGAAATTGAGGACAAGAAGAGCTAGGAAAGGCTACAAATCTGGTGGAAGAAGTTCTACTCCAATGAAGATAAGGAAGAAGCAAGAAACAAGGAACCTTATCCAACCTTATCCAAACCTTATCTTATCCTATCCTATAAACCTTATCCTATCCTATCTCTAACATTATCCTATTCTCTCCTATCCAAATCAGGTTAGGACTTATTCCTAGCTAATAATAGGGAATTAACTACACATTTAAGCACATAATTCAGTTTCTAGAAGCCTTATCCACTCAATTGCCGCAACAACTCCATTCCTTGTAGGTTTAGGAATTGCAATCCTTTTCCTACACAAATATCATGTATTCTTGACCCTTTAGGTTTAGGAATCTTCCTTAAACCTTCCCTTCTAGAAACCTCATCTCAGCCCTATTCATGTGCCGCACCAAAACCTTCTAGAATCCCTAAATCCTAGCCGAATTCCCTATTCCAAATCCCACTTGATTTCTGCCTTGAGTTAACCTTTTTCCAATGGGATTAGGCAATCCTTTTCCTACACTAAGTGTGCCAAACTAGCCTATATAAACAGCCTTGCCGCACCATTTAATTCACCACCCCTTCACACAACATTCATACATTCCTTCAAAAATCAACCCTTTGTCGTGACCTTGCACCCACCCATCCATCATTCCCCTACTTCCATACATCCATCCCAACCTCCATACACCACCATCAACCCTTGCCGCACCACCATACATACCTAAATCCATCCAAAACCCAGAAAATCATCCACAAACCCACCATAGACCTTGTGCCGTGAGGCTAAACTCGTTTTAGCCTATGGATGCTTTGAAACCATGATTACATTTATAATATGAGTTGATTAAGTCCAGTTGTGATTTCATAAGTCATGAACGCAATTTGCTTAACCGTTTGATGGATAACTTATTCTTGTATGTTTATTAGGGAGGCCTACTTAATTTGCATGCTTGAATTTGGGGCTAGAATATAAGAGTGTTTCACATAATCGTTACAAACTTATATTCACAAGTAGTTAAGGTTGTTTTCACAATCATGTTAAGTAAATTCCTAGCATGCGTACCATGATGTCATAGTTACAAGTGCTTTGTCAATACTTATGATTTCCATTGGACGTAATGATCTTTGATCGTATCTCTATTATAATGTCATGTAGGGGACGTTTTGAAGAATGCTTTGGGTTGTCGTATGATGTCATCCAATCCACTAACTTAAGGGAAATCTGAGGGTTAATTAGTGATGTCACGGTTAATCTGGGGTGTTGAGGTTCATGGTTTATCAGAAAAGCAACTGGAAATCAATTTATGTTAGAAAGTATCATGTGTGGAGAAGTATCCCTTGGCTATCCCATCATCCATTAGTTTTTCTAAAATTCGTCCAAAATCTGTTTTAAAGTTTTAAGTTACTTGTTTTCTTTTAAATTCGTCCAAAATCAAAACCCCCTTTCTTATTTGTTCCAAATCTGTCCAAAAGAGTCTTTTTGAGTCTTTAGAGTCAAAACCAAGTGTATTTTCGTCCAAATTAAGTCCTAGAGTCTAAATTGAGTCTTTTTAGTTGTTTTAAGTTGTTTTGAGTCTTTAAAGTTTGTTTTTGGTCATATAAGTTAGTAAGAGTCTTGTGAGGTCATTTAAAGTGACTTAAAACATATTTTCACATCTTTGAGTCAATTTTCATTAGATTAGCAATCCCTCCTAATCCCCGGCCTAGAACGATCCCTACTTATATCTATACTACAATTGTCAAAAAGAGGGTTTAATTTGTGTGCTTACATATTTCACATCAAATTTTTGGCGCCGTTGCCGGGGATTAGCAATTTTGCTAATCCCCCGTTGTTTCTTTTTTGTTTCTTTTTGTTTTCTTTTTGTTTTAGCTACTAACCTAGTTTCTTTTCTTGTTTGTAGGTACTAGTTTATGACTCGTAGTTCTCAACCTATAAGTGCAAACATCTTGGATTTTGACGACGATTTTGAGCGCACTTTGAGGAAGAAGAAGAAGAACCCCGAATTTAACCCAAGAAGTTCTAGTTCGGCTACCAATCTTGAGGAGGAAGGAGAACCCACGGCAAGGGAGGAAGAAGAGGTCCGCACCATGGCAGCGGACAATCGTACAATCAAGGAGCTTTCCGCCTCGGGAATGGACAATGCCGCACCCTTATGCATCCAATACCCAAGGGCGGCTCAAGACAAGACCGATGAATTTGAATTGAAGTCAAGTTTGTTGCACCACATTCCGAAGTTCCATGGACTGTCCGTGGAGGATCCCAACAAGCATTTGAAAGAGTTCGAGGTGGTATGTTTGAGCATGACTCCAATCAACGTTGATGGGAGTATTTTGAAGATGAAGGCCTTCCCGTTCTCACTATTGGAGAAGGCCAAAGATTGGTTATATGAGTTAGCACCCGGAACGGTCACTTCTTGGGAGAGCATGAAGAGGGCGTTTCTTGAAAAGTTCTTTCCTACTTCAAGAGTCATTCTCTTGAGAAAGAAGATTAGCGGAATTCAACAAAGTCAAGGGGAGTCTTTTCCAACATACTACGAGCGTTTTAAAACCCTTGTTGCATCATGTCCTCAACATCAAATGAAGGAGGAGCTTCTACTTCAATACTTCTATGAAGGTCTTTTTCCCATTGAAAGGCAAATGCTTGATGCTTCGGCGGGAGGAGCGTTGGTGGATAAAACCCCTATGGCAGCCAAGAACCTTATTGCAAACCGGGCTCTCAATGCACAACAATACGAAGGAATTGGGCAAAGGGACCCCCCACGGCAACAAGTGAATGAGGTAAGTTCTCAATCCGACATTCAAACTCAATTAACTAATCTTACTTCTCTTGTGTCTCAGATGGCCGAAGGAATGAAGATCCAAAGTCCAATTGTATGTGGCGTATGTTCTATTCAAGGTCATCCTTCGGAAAAGTGCCCTCAATTGATTAAGAATGGGGGATGGGAGAGTGCAAACGCCATTGGATTTCCAAGCCAAAATCAGCCAAGGAATGATCCATATTCCAATACATACAATCCGGGTTGGAGAGACCATCCAAATTTCAAGTGGAGGGAGCCTTAACAAACTTACCAACAAGGAGGCTTTAGGCAGCAACCCCCGGGGTTTTACACCAAAACCCACGGCCAAGACCAAAACCAACCCCAATCCGCCCAAAACCATCAAGGTACATCTTTAGATAATGCTACAATTCTTAAGTTACTTACTAGTTTGTCTCAGGGGCAAGAAAATCAAAACAAGGCAATGCAAAACCAAGACAAAAGGGTGGACCACTTAGAAAAGCAAATAGGGCAGATTGCGGAGTTTGTGGGACAATTCCGAGACCAAGGCAAGCTTCCAAGTTCAACCATTGTCAATCCAAAGGGAGGGTTCGAATCTGCCAAAGCAATTACTTTGAGGAGTGGAAAAGAAGTTGGCACTACATCCACACCACCCAAAACAAGTCCTAATGAAGACGAGACGTTGCAACATGAAGAGGAGGCTGCAAACAAGCCCACGGCAAGGACACAATCCCATTTGCCGCAAGCATCTAAGGACACTACTTCATCCAATACATCCCATTCGGCCACCAAAGGTAAGTTAGGTTCAAATTTGATTAATTCTAACCCCGTTCCACCCAATGTTCCTTTTCCTCACAGATTTTTGCAAACAAAGAAGGAGGAGCATGAGAAGGACATTCTTGAGACGTTTAGGAAAGTTCAAGTCAATATCCCGCTCCTAGATGCCATAAAGCAAGTGCCCAAATACGATAATTTCTTGAAAGAATTGTGCATTACAAGGAAGAGGCCGTCACATAAAGAGGTAGTAAGGGTAAGTGAGAACGTTTCCGCTGTTTTACAAAGAAAATTACCACCAAAGTGCAAAGATCCAGGTAGCTTTACAATCCCTTGTATTATTGGTCAAACTAAGTTCGAACATGCTATGTTAGACTTAGGAGCTTCAATTAACGTCATGCCATACTCTATTTATGCTTCAATGAACCTTGGTGAATTGAAAAATGATGGTGTGATTATTCAATTAGCCGATAGATCTAATGCCTATCCAAAGGGCGTATTGGAAGATGTCTTAGTGCAGGTGAATAATTTGATCTTCCCGGCGGATTTCTATGTCCTTGAAATGGAGGAAACCACTCATGCTCCATCCTTGCGGATTCTTCTTGGGAGGCCATTCATGAAGACGGCACGAACTAAGATAGACGTGTTTAAAGGCACTTTAACAATGAAATTCGATGGGGAAGTGATTGATTTTAATATTTCTGAAACTATGAGATTTCCTAATGATGATCACTCATGTTTCTCTATTGATATTCTTGATTCTTTGGCACAGGCACACCTTGATCAATTACATGGCGATGCACTTGAAACGGTCATTACAAAAGGCATAGAATTGAAGGATCATATGGCTGCCACCATAGCAACCCACGACACACAATTGAACACCCATGCCGTGGCCTTGGATGAAGATGTAATTGAGACCGTGGCAGCCCTAGAGTCATTGCCACGGCTCCAAGGTAAGCCCCCTAGTCCAATTTCAATTCCAATTTCGACTAATAAGTTGCTTCCTTCTATAGAACAACCACCTACACTTGAGCTCAAACCGTTGCCAAATCACTTGAAGTATGTGTTTTTGGGCGAGCAAGACACATTGCCCGTCATTATAGCTTCATCACTCACGGCACAAGAGGAGGAGAAATTGGTGAGGGTTCTCAAAGAGCACAAGACGGCCATTGGGTGGACTTTGGCCGATATCAAGGGTATTAGTCCTACCACGTGCATACATCGAATTCTCATGGAAGAAGGCGCCAAACCCTCAAGGGAAGCCCAACGTCGACTCAACCCACCAATGATGGAAGTAGTGAAGAAGGAAATCATCAAATTGCTTGATTGTGGCGTCATCTATCCCATCTCGGATAGTTGTTGGGTTTCACCGGTCCAAGTGGTTCCCAAGAAGTCCGGAGTCACGGTGGTGAAGAATGAAGAAGATGAACTTGTGCCTACACGTATTCAAACCGGTTGGAGGGTGTGCATTGACTATAGGAAGCTAAATGCCGCAACAAGGAAAGATCATTTCCCTTTGCCATTCATCGATCAAATGCTTGAAAGGTTAGCCGGTCATTCTTTTTATTGCTTTCTTGATGGTTATTCGGGATATAATCAAATTGTCATAGCCCCGGATGATCAAGAAAAGACCACCTTTACTTGTCCATTTGGTACATTTGCATATCGTCGTATGCCATTTGGTTTATGCAATGCACCGGCCACTTTCCAACGATGCATGGTAAGTATCTTCTCCGACTATGTTGAAAAGATAATTGAAGTATTTATGGACGATTTTAGTGTCTTTGGGGACTCATTTGATGATTGCTTGCATAATCTTACTTTAATCTTGAAAAGATGCATGGAAACTAACCTTGTTTTGAATTGGGAAAAATGGCATTTTATGGTTAAACAAGGCATAGTTTTGGGCCATATCATCTCTGAAAAAGGAATTGAAGTTGATAAGTCTAAAATAGATCTTGTACGTTACTTACCCTCTCCTACTTCGGTTAGAGAGGTTCGTTCTTTTCTTGGCCATGCAGGATTCTATAGGCGATTTATCAAGGATTTCTCCAAGATTGCACAACCCCTATGCCGTCTCCTACAAAAAGAAGTGGCGTTTGAGTTCAACGAGGAGTGTGAGAAGGCATTCAAGCTTCTCAAGGACAAGCTTACCACGACACCTATCATCCTTCCACCTGATTGGACGTTGCCTTTTGAGCTCATGTGTGATGCATCCGATTATGCAATAGGGGTTGTTTTGGGTCAAAGGAAGAACAAGCATTCCCACGCCATCTACTATGCTTCTAGGACCTTGAATGATGCTCAATTAAACTACTCTACCACAGAAAAAGAACTTCTTGCCGTTGTGTTTGCTTTAGATAAGTTTCGTTCATATTTACTTGGCACTAAAGTGATTGTATTTTCTGACCATGCAGCTCTTAGGTACTTATTCACTAAAAAGGAGGCTAAACCACGGCTCATTAGATGGATGCTTCTTCTCCAAGAGTTTGATATTGAAATTCGAGACAAGAAAGGGAGTGAGAACGTAGTTGCTGACCATTTAAGTCGTTTGGTGTGCAATGAGGACTCCTTACCCATCCAAGAGGCTTTCCCCGATGAACAATTGCTGTCCATTAAGTTATGTGAACCTTGGTATGCCGATTTAGTCAATTTTTTGGTGTCAAAACGTGTTCCAAGTACCTTAGCTAGGCACCAACGTGATCAGTTAAAGAAAGAGGCACGGTTTTATGTATGGGATGACCCCTATTTGTGGAAGTTTTGTGCAGATCAAATTGTGCGTCGTTGTGTGCATGATTGTGAGTTTAATTCGATTCTAACATTTTGTCATACTTATGCTTATGGTGGACACTTTGGCACACAACGCACTGCCCTTAAAGTGTTAGAATGTGGTTTTTATTGGCCAACAATCTTTAAAGATGCTAGAACATTTTGTTTAACTTGTGATCGTTGCCAACGAATGGGAAATATAGGTGCAAGGGACCAAATGCCGCAAACACCTATCTTTAACGTTGAAATTTTTGATGTTTGGGGCATTGATTTCATGGGTCCTTTCCCATCTTCATTCAAGCATCATCTCATTCACAACACAACACCCCTCAAACACTTCCATTCCCTCCCCTAGCAGTGAGTTCCCTTGTAATCCAAACACCATTTTTCCATTCCCCTTCCACTTCTCCACCACTCCTCTTCCATTCCACACTTCCATCCCCCAAACCAATTATCCCTAGACCTTATGCTACAATAAAGAGAAAGAGAAGAGGGCCTAAACGTTCATACAATTCAAGTTTGAGTTGTTGGAATGTTTAGGTGTTTCTTTGATTTCAATGTTTAATTTTAATTCTCTTTGTTTTGTATGAGGAACTAAACCCCCCCCCTTGGCTAGGGGGGGATTCGAAATATATGTTTATGCTTGCATTTTGATTTGATTACTTCTAATTGCGTTTCATAAGTTGTGGATTCAATTTGTTTAACCGTTTGATTGATAACTTATTTATGTATGTTTATTGAGAATGCGCGCTTAATTTTCATGCATGAATATGACGCTAGAATATAAGTGAGTTTCACCTAATAGTTACGAACTTATATTCACAAGTAGTGGAGGTTGCTTATAAACAATCGCGTTAAACGAATTCTTGGCATAAGTTTCATGCGTATTCCATAGTAACGAATGCCTCGTCAAAACTTATAATCTTCATAGAGCGTAATGATTCTTGCTTGTATCTCTATTATGCAATCATGTAGGGGACTTGTGGGGAATGTTTTGGGTTGTCGTATGCAATCATCCAATTCAATAACGTTAGGAAGATTTGAAGGTTAATTTAAGCGGATCTAATTAACTTGGAGTGTTGAGAATTAATGATTTATTGAAATGCAATTGGAAATCGTTTTATTATGCAAGTATAATATATGTGGAGATGAACCCCGTAGCTAACTTTCCATCCATTTGTTCTTTCTTTTCTTGTTTCTGTTTTCATGTTTAATTTAACTTGTTATTCAATTATGTTAAACATGTGGAACTAATTTCTTTTTAGTTAGAGGCGAATTTGAAACCATGGACATATGTTGGTTATGATTTGATTTACTCCAGTTATGAATTCATGAACTTTAGATGTGGGTTACTTTTCTGTTTTGATTAAGAACTTGTTTATGTATGTGGGTTGAGGGTCGACACTTAATTTGCATGCCTAAACTTGATGCTAGGATATAAGGGAATTTCACCTAATCGTTATGAACTTATATTCATGAGTAGTAAAGATCACTAGTCACGATTGTGTTTAGTAAACCCTAGGCGGGATTAACATGCGTATTCCATAGTTATGAATGCCTAGTCGATGTTTATGATTTCCGTTGAACTTAATGATCTTTGTTGAATGTCTCTATCATGCGTATTCCATGGTTAGGGACTTTGATTAAGAATAATTTGGTTGTAATGCGTATCCCATTCAATCCAATGAATCTAGGGAAATCTGAAAGTTAGTTTAAGCGGACCTAATTAACTTGGAACATTGTCATTCATCATTTGTTGAAGTCATAACTAGGAGTCAAATTATATGCTTATGTTCATGTGTGGATAAGGAACCCTCTAACTAGTTTTTCATCATTCTATTTCATTAATTTCGTTTTTAGAATCTATTTTAATTCCAAGTTTCTGTTTTAGTTTAAATTCATCCAAAACCAATCCCCCATTTATTTTAAAGTGTTAGATTAGTTAGAAATACATTTAGTTTGTGTTTATAAGTGCTTTGGGTACTGTATGAGTCTTTTGGTTTATCTTAGTGTTTTAAAGTTTAGTTTTGCATTCTTTGAGTCTAGTATAGTGTTTTATTTTGTGTTTTTACGTTTTTGAGTCAAATCCAAGTGATTAACAATCCCTCCTAATCCCCGGTCCAGAACGATCCCTATTTGCACCTATACTACAATTGATAAAAATAGGGTTTAATTTGTGTGCGTATAATTATCGCATCAGGTTTAACCTTTCCTAATCCTAAATGTCCTTAAATTCCAGCAACTTTGAAGGTACCTTATATATATTTTAGGACACAAATAAAGCTTCCCTTGCAACCTAAGTGCCTTGCCGTGGTCTTCCTTAGTGTCTCCCTTCCTTGCCGTGCAAGGGAGGTCCATTGTTGCCTGTTCTAAGTCATTAAATCACATTCCTATTTCATTCTAGTTAATGCCGCACTTCACTTACCTATTCTATCCCAAATCCTTACCTAATTTCATTATTTAAATCACATTCCCTTTCTTGCAATTGAAGGCCGCAAGTTACATTCCCTTTCCCTTTGATTTCTGACTTCGTGTTTCCTTTTCCTCTAGGGATTCTTGCTCCCAAATAAATACCCAAGCCGCACCTTTCATTCACCCTAATCACTCTTCCATACAATCTGCCCTCACTCACACAGAAACCCTTCCTTGCCGCAGCCTTCTATCAATCCTTCCACCATTCTCCTACTTCCATACCTTCACCCAAGCCTCCATTCACCATCCCCAACCTTTGCCGCACCACCCTACCATTCTAAATCCATTCACAACCCAGAAAATCATCCATAAATCACCCCAGACTCTTGTCCCGTGACTTAGCAAAGAAGAAGAGAAGAAATAAGAAGCCTTGGACGTTTGTGCATTCAAGTTGGAGTGTTGGAATGTTTTTAGGTGTAATCTATCTTTTGTTTTCAATGTTTAATTCTATTTTCCTTTGTTTTGTTGTGAACATGAGAGGCTAAACTCGTTTTAGCTAGGGGATGCTTTGAAAACATGAGTACGTTTATAATATGAGTTGATTAATTCCAGTTGTGATTTCATAAATTGTGAATGCAATTTACTTAACCGTTTTATGGATAACTTATTCTTGTATGTTGATTAGGGAGGCCTACTCAATTTGCATGCTTGAATTTGGTGCTAGAATATAAGGGAGTTTCACATAATCGTCACAAACTTATATTCACAAGTAGTTAAGGTTGTTTTCACAATCATGTTAAGTAAATTCCTAGCATGAGTATCATGATGTCATAGTTACAAGTGCTTTGTCAATACTTATGATTTCCATTGAACGTAATGATCTTTGATTGTATCTCTATTATGATGTCATGTAGGGGACTTTTGAAGAATTCTTTGGGTTGTTGTATGATGTCATCCAATCCAATAACTTAAGGGAAATCTGAGGGTTAATTAGTGATGTCACGGTTAGGGTGTTGAGGTTCATGGATTATCGGAAAAGCAACAGGAAATCAATTTATGTTTGAATGTATCATGTGTGGAGAAGTATCCCTTGGCTATTTAATCATCCATTGGTTTTTCCCAAATTCGTCAAAATCTATTTTAAGTCTTCAATTTACTTGGTTTTCTCTTAAATTGGTCCAAAACCAAATCCCCTTTACTTACTTGTTTCAAATCTGTCCAAAAGTGTGTTTTTGAGTCTTTTAAGTCAAAACCAATTGTATTTTCGTCCAAATTGAGTCCTAGAGTCTAAATTGAGTCTTTTTTATTGTTTTGAGTCTTTTAAGTTTGTTTTGAGTCAGGCAAGTTTAGTTAAGAGTCTTTTGAGTTTGTTTAAGTGTTTTGAAGCATATTTTTACATCTTTGATTCAATTTTCATTAGATTAGCAATCCCTCCTAATCCCCGGCCTAGAACGATCCCTACTTATATCTATACTACAATTGTCAAAAATAGGGTTTAATTTGAGTGCTATTATTTATCACATCACATTCGACAACCCAAAGCATTCTTCAAAAGTTCCCTACATGACATCATAATAGAGATACAATCAAAGATCATTACATTCTATAAAAATCATAAGTATTGACAAAGCATTTGTAACTATGACATCATGATACTCATGCCAGGAATTTAACTTAACATGATCATGATAAACAATCTTAACTACTTGTGAATATAAGTCTGTAATGACTATGTGAAACTCCCTTATATTCTAGCATCAAATTCAAGCATGCAAACTAAGTAGGCCTCCTTAATCAACATACAAGAATAAGTTCTCAATCAAATGGTTAAGTAAATTGCATTCACAATTTATGAAATCACAACTGGTTTAGCCTCTCATGTTCACAACAAAACAAAGAAAACTTGAATTAAAACAAAAGATAGATTATACCTAAAAACGTACCAACAATCCAACTTGAATGCAAAAACGTCCAAGGCTTCTTCTCCTCTCCTTCTTCCTTGCTAGGCTGCGGCACAAAGGTTTTAGGGTGTGAAAAGTGGTTTGTGGTGTGTTAGGGTCAAGGATAGATGTATGGCAGGTAAGTATGATGAAGGGAAGAGAACGGAATGGTGTAAGGAAGGGGATGAAAGCTACGGATTGATGTATGGAAGGATGAAGGATGGCAAGTTGTGTATATGAGTGAATAGGGTTGTATATGGGTGTGGCAAAGGGTTATATATTTGAGGGAAATGATCTTAACTTTAATTAATTGGTTTAGGAAAGAATTGGACCCCAAATCCTCAAGGAAAACGAGAATTAAAGTCAGAATAAAAGGGAAAAGGGAAGGAAACTTGCGGCAAGGAAGAATAGGAAAGGGAAAGTGGTTCCCCTTGCACGGCAAAGAAGGGACAGGTTAAGGCAAGCCACGACAAGGACTAGAATGGTGAAAGGAAGGTTTAGTTTGTAAAACATATAGGGTTTATAAAACAAGCAATTATAGTGGGCTAAAATCAGTCCCAAGCAACAACGCCAAAATTTTGTTGTGTTGCTTTCAAGTGCAAATATAAGGATAGTATAATGGCACAAGTAAGGGTGTCGAGTCATAGGGACTGGTTAGAACTCTTGATGTGATATATAATATCACTCAAATTAAACCCTCTTATTGGCAATTGTAGTATATATGTAAGTAGGGATTGCTAATCTACTTAAAACTAACTCAAAAACACAAAACTAGGCTTCAAAACACTTAACTAGACTCAAAGTACTCAAAATAGCACAAAACAAGCAAGTTGACTCAAAACAGAAACTAAGAATGATTTTGGATGAATTCTAACTTAACTTTGACTCAAGACACTAAAGGAAACAAACTAAAACAGGTTCTAACTAAGTAAAACACGAAATATAAAAGGGGGAATTGGTTTTGACGAATTTAAAGTAAAAAGAAGTAATTGCAGAAACAAACTAAGTTTAATACGAAATTGGGTGAATTAATGGGTGATAGGCTAGCTAGAGGGTCCTTCTCCACACATGACATACTTGCATACAAATCGATTTCTAGTTGCTTTTCCAATAAACCATGAACCTCAACGCCCCAGATTAACCGTGAACAACACTAATTAACCCTCAAATTTTCATTAAATCATTGAATTGAATGGAATACGCATCGGCAACCAAATTATTCTTCAATAGTTCCCTACATGAACAACATAATAGAGATACAATCAAAGATCATTAAGCTTTGTGAAAATCATAAGCATTGACAAGGCATTCATAACAATGAACAACATGATACTCCTACCAGAAATTTAACTTAACACGATGGTGACCTGCGACCTCCACTACTTATGAATATAAGTTCATAACGATTATGTGAAACTCCCTTATATTCTAGCATCAAATTCATGCATGCAAACTAAATAGGCCTTCTTAATCAACATACAAGAATAAGTTCTTAATCCAACAGTTAAGTAAATTGCATTCACAATTTATGAAATCACAACTGGAAGTAATCAATTCATATTACAAATATAATCATGGTTTCAAAGTCTCCTCTAGCTAAAATAAGTTTAGCTCCTCATGTTCGCAATTAAACAAAGAAAACTTAAATTTAACATTGAAAACTAAGATAGATTACACCTAGAAACGTTCCAGCAATCTAACTTGAATGGCAAGCACGACTCAAAAGGGTCTTCTCTCCTTTTTCCTTGCAAAGTTGCGGCATAAGGTGTTTATGTATGATGGATGGCTGAATGGTTGATGGTCAGAGATGAATGGTGGTGCAGCTTTTTGTTGAAGGATGAATGAATGGTTTTTAATATTTGTGAGACAGAATATATAAATTATAGGGAAAGGTACATGTCTTTAATTAAATGTTTTGGGAAAGATTTGGACCCCAAATCCTCAAGGAAGAAGGCTAATTAAATAAGAATCCAAGAGGAAAAGGGTAACAAGGGTGTGGCAAGGATTTGAAGGGAAGGAGAAAAGAACTTGCATGGCAAGGAAAGAAGGAGAAGAAGGGGAAAGGTGCGACATCCCTCTTTGATTGGGATTAGGGCTTCTAGAACATATATTTAAGTGTCCGAATTTAATTAGGAACCCTCTTGGCAGCTAGAAATTAAGTAGGAAAAGATTAGGATTGACTAAGTCAAAATAAGGTAGTTTGGCTCTTGTTTCCTTCTTTCTTGCAGATTCCTTGTCTTCTGATAGGAGCATATTCATGCGACTTAAATGGCTTGTTCTCGTGCATTTACGTTATGTTTCTTTAGTTATTTTAGTACTTTAAGCTATTTTCGTGTGTTTATAGGTCCAAAGGGCTAAAGGAGCAAAAAGATGCATTTTGGAGACTTTTGGAGCACTTTTGGGCTAAGGATGGATAGCTTATGCTTGGAGCCAAAGTGTTGGACGAAATTGAAGACCTAATTGAAGACCAAAGTGTTGGAACCTTGTTCTCTTTAGTTTTAGGACATTTAAAACCTTTCCTAATCCAAATCTCATTTCATACACAACACACCACAAACACATCCCTTTCTCTCTTAGCCGTGAGTCTCCCTTAGAATCCAAACTCCATCTCTCCATTTCACACACCACAACTAACACAAACACTTCCCCTTAGAATCCAAAACCGTGAGTCCCCATTCCACCATTCCTCATCCATTTCCATAATTCCCCAAACCTCACCTTAGACCTTGTGCTACAACAACGAGGAAGATAAGAGGGCCTAAACGTTCATACAATTCACGTTTGAGTTGTTGGAATGTTTACGCGTTTCTTTGATTTCAATGTTTAAATTCAATTCTCTTTGTTTTGTAATATGAGGAATGGAAGAGAAGAGTGCCTAAACGTTCATACAATTCAAGTTTGAGTTGTTGGAATGTTTAGGTGTTTCTTTGATTTCAAAGTTATGAGGAACTAAACCCTTTTTGGCTAGGGGTGATTTCAATACCATGATTATTTATGTGATATGAATTGATGAATTCCGGTTATGAACTCTTGATTCGTGAATGCAATTGGCTTAACTATTTGATGATTAACTTATTTGTGTTTGTTGATTGAGGGTCGACACTTAATTAGCATGCATGAATATGTGGCTAAAGTTTAAGAAGGTTTCACATAATCGTTACTAACTTATACTTGAAAGTAGTGAAGGTCGCTTGTCACGATCGCGTTAAGTTTAATTCTTAGCATGAGTAACATGATGTCATAGTTGCAAATGCTTTGTCAATGCTTATGGTTTTCATTATTCTTAATGATCTTCAATTGTATCTCTATTATGATGACATGTAGGGAACTTTTGAGAATGTTTTGGGTTGTCGAATGATGCCATCCAATCCAATAATATAAGGAAAATCTGAGGGTTAACTAGTGATGTCACGGTTAATTTGGGGCATTGTCGTTCATAATTCAATGAAGGAATAACTGGAAATTGATTCATATGCATAAATATCATGTGTAGAGAAAGAACCCTTAGCTAGCTTCCCATCCATTCATTTCCATCAAATCCATATTTACAATTGGTTTTGTTTCCAAGTATTCATTTTAGTTTAAATTCGTCCAAATCCAATTCCCCCCTATTTCGTTGAAGTCTTAGTCTTAATCTTTCTTATTTTTAGTTTTGCTTTCTTCGAGCATTAAATAGTGTTTTATATTGTGTTTTTATGTTTTTAAGTCAATTTAGAAGGTTTTAGCAAGCCCTCCTAATCCCCGGTCTAGAACGATCCCTCACTTATCCATTCTACTACAATTGTCAAACGAGGGTTTAATTTGTGCGCGTATAAATCTCGCATCAAATTTTGGCGCAAGCCCTCCTAATCCCCGGTCTAGAACGATCCCTCACTTATCCATTCTACTACAATTGTCAAACGAGGGTTTAATTTGTGCGCGTATAAATCTCGCATCAAATTTTGGCGCCGTTGCCGGGGATTAGCAACTTTGCTAATCCCTTGGTTCTTTTCTTTTTTTTTGGTTTAGTTGTTTTCGTTTTAGTTTCTAACTTAGTGTTGTTTTCTTTGTTTGTTGTTACTTTTGATATTTGATTTAGTTCTCTTTCTTTGATTTTAGGTACTAGAGAAGTAAGATATGGATTTTGCTAGCATTCAAGCTCAATTGGCAAATCTTACTTCTAAATTGTTGCCGTATGCCGAAAGGACCACAATGCAGAGTGTCCCTACATTTGGTGCTTCATATAGGCAAGGATTTCAAGCCAATCAATGTCCACAAAGAGATTGGAGGGATCATTCAAACTCTATATGGTGGGAAGATCAACAAGTTCAACGTGAAGCATATTGGCAACCATATGAGGAGTTCTATTCAAGACCTATGCAGCCACCACAACTTCATATGCAATATGCTCAATTAAATTCAAGTTCGCCAATAGATTATATTCAAATTCTTAATGAAATAAATTCTTTGGCGCAGGGGTCACAAAATCAAGCCAAGGAGGCTCAACAAGAAGCATATTGGCAACCATATGAGGAGTTCAATACAACACCTATGCAGCCACCACAACCTCCCCCACAACAATTCCAATCAAGTTCAAGTATGTCCATGGATAATGATAAAAATTTTCAATTACTAACCTCTTTGACGCAGGACGAACAAAATCAAGACAAGAAGTTGGGTAAATTGGACGAGCAATTTGGGCAGATTATGGAGTTCATGAAACAAATTCAAGAGCAAAGTGAACTTTCCAACTCAACTATTGAAAACTCGAAGGAAGATTTTGAAATCCATAATGCTATCACTTTGGGAAGTGCTATGGAGGTTGGAGCTGACCTAAAAATGTCCAAACATAGCCTAGAAATGGATGAAGAGTTGCTAATTGAGGAGGAGGAAGAAGACATGCACACGGCAAGGGTAGAACAACCCTTGCCGCAGCCCCCTAAGCCCTCTAAACCACCCACCACCAGTAAGGACGTCCCAATTCCATGTTATTCTGATGTTATTCCACCCAATGTCCCTTTTCCTAGCAGGTTTTTGATTCCCAACCAAGAAGAGAGTAAAAAGGACATCGTGGAAGCCTTCCCAAAGGAGCAAAATGCTATTCAAATTCTTGGTGCAACACAACAAGTTTTAGATGGTGTTGAATTCTTCAAAGGACTTTGTACACCAAGAAGAATGATTCAAGAGAAGGTAGTGGCTGGAGAAGATGTAGAAGGCATCAAAGAGGACATATTTGAAACCACAATTCCCAAGGAAGTTGGATTTTATGACACGGGACAAGTCATAACTTTCGAAGGGGTGTTTATTCTGGAGTTCATTTTGGAGCACACAGGTAAGCCGCCTCCCCGAATTTCAATTTTCTTTTATACTAACATGTGGTTAATGATTCAGGCACCCAATCTGGAATTTAAACTATTACCGGATCATTTCAAGTATCACCGCCCATTCAAAGATAAATTCCATGCCGTTTGAGAATTGATGAAAAAAAAAAAAAAAAAAAAAAAAAAAAAAAAAAATCTTTTGAAAAACCCAAAAATATGTGTTTTTAGAGTCATTTGAGTCATTTTGGTGTTTGTTTGTGTCTTAGCGCTACTTGGGAGGCAACCCATGCATTCAACAAAGGAAGACTTAGAAAGCACTCCAATTCCAGATTCCTAAAAACTCTTCTCTTTGTTGCTATTTCGTTTCTGCCTTATTAGGTTGTTTAGTTGTTATTGTTTGTTTGTTTATTAATTGTGTGAGTCTATGATTGTAACATTGAGAAAATGTTTGGTTTATTGATAGGCACTGCTAAACAAGGAAAGATGGAGCCTTCACAAAGGGCGTTTACTTGAAGCCCCACTACTGGGCAAAATTCTAGAAGCAGGAGGCGTCGAAGCGGAAGGCATAGATGCGGGAGGCATAGAAGCGGGAGGCATCGGAGCAGGAGGCATCGGAGCTAGAGCATTCCAGGCCCCAATACTTGGCCAAACGCTGGACGAGCCAGGAAAAATATGCCTCTGGAAGTAAGCCGAAAGCCTTTGACGGTCAGTTTGACGGTCACTTTGCATCCGACCATTGGATTCTTGTAGCTCATCAAGCTTCCTCTTCATACCCGTCGAATAGTTGTTGGCAAGCACGTGCAAACTTCTATTCTCGTACTTAAGCAGTTTGATCTCCTGCTTGAGACTTTCCACCTCTGCCATCAATGATTCCACCTGACGGGAGCGGGCAAGCAGGCGTTGGCCCATGTTGGACACAGAACTCGCACACTGAACACTAAGTGTGAGGGACTCTTGAACGGCCAACTCATCGGACCGTCCTGACAGCAGCCTACTATCTTTTGGTGTGAGGAGGTTCCTAGCTACTATTGTAGCTGTTGTGGCGTCCTGCATCACAGAGTCTTCACCTGAAAGAGGACCGTTAGAAGAAAAAAAAGAAGGGCGCCATACATTACCTTGACGGGGCGCAACCGGATCGCTGCTGAGACTCAAATCTAAGCTAAGGTTCGATGAGTTTGCCATTTTTTTTCAAAAGTGTTCAAAGAGAATGGGTGGATGGAGTTAAATTTCGAAGGGCCGGAGACGATTTTCAAGAATGGGAAATCCTCAGAGTGTGTTTGTGGCGGTGATCGATACCTCAATAAGAAGCCAAGGCGACGCGTCCACCGATTCAAAAAGCCGGAATTTCCGGCGTAATTTAGGCGACGCTTTCTCAGCTTTTCAGAAGACGTGTTCAACTTTGTCAAAAGAGTTCTTCTTTTCAGACAACACGTGGAGGCCATCATCGCAACTACACATCTTTAGCCGACAAGCGCAAAGTTCGGCGACGCTTTCTCAGCTTTTCAGAAGACGCGTGCAGCTTTGTCAAAAGGAGCCGCATCTGCACTACCACGTGTCGTTCAGAAAGCGAAGGGGCGTCGTTCAGAAATCGAAGGGGCGCCTGCTCAGAAATCGAAGAGGCGCCATTATTTCAAAAAGCCGGATTTGCGGGATCAAAACGTCTGTCGACAAGGGTAAAAGAACAGTACCACCACTTGCTATTATCTCTATATATGTCGACCTTCGTTTTTATGGCAAGGAAAACCTGAAGAAAATGTCCAACCCTCCCTCACCTCTGAGGGCGCACTCCCAGCAAAGCCTCTTGAAATACTCAATTTTTTCTCCCCCAAAGAAGATACCAGAAACCTGGAGTACAAATGAGGCAGAAGGAAACGGTCGATCGAAGCATGTGGAGACAACCACAACAAATACATATGCTGCTTCATTCGCCGTTTCTTCAAAAGCAAATGTATCTCATATCAAGAAGGTCTAAAGCAAAAGTATCTCATATCATGCTCTTTCCCTGTCCTTTTCTTTGTCCTTGTTCTTACTCGCATGGCAAAGTGAAAGAAGCAATCAGCCGGCACTTGGAGTCAGTCTTCCAATCTGGAGCCAACTGCCTGGAATCTATTCCTGATTACTTACCTAGCGTTGCTCTCGAGTAGTCATCTTCAACGGTTGATACACTTCCAGAGAAGGGACCACTTCTGCAAAAGGGAGCGAGTAAGGCAAGTGAAAATGATACATTGAAGCATGTGGAGACAAACTTAGGCTGAGTTATCCTCCAACCCTTTTCAATACGAATTGGAAAGATTGAACAAAGAAACAGACCAAAGGAGTAAGCTCAGACCTTCGGGGAAGACCAAAAGAATCCTGCTGCCCAGATCAAGAGTAGCACAAAGGAAAATCAACGATGGGCGGCAACCAGTTCGAGAGTAAGCCTATGGAATCATCCAGATCAAGCCTCAATGCAATCAACAAAGAGAAGACGGAATTTACACTCCATAACCAGATTTGCGTCCCTAAACTCTTCTCTTTGTTAATTACATTCTGCCATGTTTAGTATGTTTAAATGTTTTTTGTGTGTTTACTTATGTTTTGTGTGAATCTATGCTTAAACCATTGAGGACAATGTTTGATTTAAGTGTGGGGGGGGGGTAACTAAGTATATTTAATGCAAATTCGTGGGATTTTATCACCCATAACTTCAAATGTTGTTCCTTGCTGTTTTAAGGTGTTTTTAAGTTGTTTTAGAGTGTTTTAGTATGTTTTGTTTTTATAACTCCGAAAATCACATAAAAATTTGAAAAACGTGTTTTAAAAAACCTAAAAAGAGTGTTTTGAGTCGTTTTTGTGTGTTTGTGTCTTAGGATACCTTCCAACACAATGATAAGGATTTGGTTTGTAATTGCATGACTGTTAAAAAGAGTTATAAACATAGAGAAAAGTTTGATTTACTCTTGGTATATGCTTGGTTATGGTTATAATGTATGACTTCACATGCAATCATAAAAGAAAAAAATTCGTTTTTGTAACATGCTTGAAGGAAGGAACTCAAACAAACGCTACAACCCTGAGAGACTTGAACCTATAACGTTCTTTGGAGAGTATAATTTGTGATTTCTTGTTTTCTAAAGTCGTTGCATGATCTCATTATTCTTTGCTTGGTTACTACTTAGAAGGCGTTTCATCATATAGTTCCAAATGCTAGAACTCATGCCCTTTTCATTCAAAGCATGTTATTGATTTGCATAACACATATTCAAGAAGAAGTTGTGTAGTGACCACCACCATAGCCAAATAAACTTACTTCCCATACTTCGTATTTGTTGTAAGTTTTAACCCCGTTGAGCCTTGTTTAGCTTTTATTCTTTGTTTTCCCACATTTCCCTTACCTAGCTTAGTGTAGGACTTTCCTATACCCTTGTTCTTAAAGTATAGTGAGCATGACTTAAATGAATTCCTTTTGAGTTACATTATGCAAGAAAATGAGTGTGGGGGAGTAAAAGTTTGTTCTTACGTTTATATGTATGTTTCGAGATTCAAAAGAAAAAGAAAAAAAAAAAAAAAAAAAAAAAAAAAAAAAAAAAAAAAAAAGGAGTGAAAATAAGTAAGAATGAACTCACGAGCGTTGATGGTTGAAGAAAGGGTCCAAAAAGTTGAATATGGCCCTAAGTTTTGTGTGACTTTCCCTTGGGTGTTCAAAGTTGATTTTTGCGTTCTAAAGGGAATTCTAAGTGCCTAATTCAAATACTTTGCTCACTATTGCTTTAAGAATGTTTGTTTATCCTTCACCTTTCTTTGTTAGCCAAACACCTTTAGCCCCGTTACAACCCTTGACTTCTATCTTGAGTGTTATGTATTTCAATTGTGGAGTTTGAACTTGGTATGAGCTTATGGTGTCACTGGTTCTCGCGTCTAAGTAGTAGCATTCCATTCATGAGATCATATCTAAACATGCTTATTAACTCCAGAAAATGCTTTCCTTATTATAACATATGTGAGTGTTCATCTACATGTTTACATCAATCTCTCACATATAACTAGTGTAGGGTGTGTAGTCAGAAAATCTGTGTGAAAATAGAGTGCATTCTAGTAAGGAATTGAGGAAATTCTCTAAAGGCATGTTACTACTTTCGAAATGTGTTTTAAATGCTTAATTGTGAACTAGTATGTGGTGACTATGATTAAGAATGTACTTAACTGTAAAGATGGCTAAAAATCTATGGGACTAATGATTTTTAACTTGTCATGTGCATTGGAAATCTGAGACGATTGTTGGAAGGTGTAGGTTGTGTTTTGTTCGTTTTGTTTTGTTTTTGGTTTCTTTTGTTTTGTTTTGCTCGAGGACTAGCAAAAGCTAAGTGTGGGGGTATTTGATAGGAGCATATTCATGCGACTTAAATGGCTTGTTCTCGTGCATTTACGTTATGTTTCTTTAGTTATTTTAGTACTTTAAGCTATTTTCGTGTGTTTATAGGTCCAAAGGGCTAAAGGAGCAAAAAGATGCATTTTGGAGACTTTTGGAGCACTTTTGGGCTAAGGATGGATAGCTTATGCTTGGAGCCAAAGTGTTGGACGAAATTGAAGACCTAATTGAAGACCAAAGTGTTGGAACCTTGTTCTCTTTAGTTTTAGGACATTTAAAACCTTTCCTAATCCAAATCTCATTTCATACACAACACACCACAAACACATCCCTTTCTCTCTTAGCCGTGAGTCTCCCTTAGAATCCAAACTCCATCTCTCCATTTCACACACCACAACTAACACAAACACTTCCCCTTAGAATCCAAAACCGTGAGTCCCTATTCCACCATTCCTCATCCATTTCCATAATTCCCCAAACCTCACCTTAGACCTTGTGCTACAACAACGAGGAAGATAAGAGGGCCTAAACGTTCATACAATTCACGTTTGAGTTGTTGGAATGTTTACGCGTTTCTTTGATTTCAATGTTTAAATTCAATTCTCTTTGTTTTGTAATATGAGGAATGGAAGAGAAGAGTGCCTAAACGTTCATACAATTCAAGTTTGAGTTGTTGGAATGTTTAGGTGTTTCTTTGATTTCAAAGTTATGAGGAACTAAACCCTTTTTGGCTAGGGATGATTTCAATACCATGATTATTTATGTGATATGAATTGATGAATTCCGGTTATGAACTCTTGATTCGTGAATGCAATTGGCTTAACTATTTGATGATTAACTTATTTGTGTTTGTTAATTGAGGGTCGACACTTAATTAGCATGCATGAATATGTGGCTAAAGTTTAAGAAGGTTTCACATAATCGTTACTAACTTATACTTGAAAGTAGTGAAGGTCGCTTGTCACGATCGCGTTAAGTTTAATTCTTAGCATGAGTAACATGATGTCATAGTTGCAAATGCTTTGTCAATGCTTATGGTTTTCATTATTCTTAATGATCTTCGATTGTATCTCTATTATGATGACATGTAGGGAACTTTTGAGAATGTTTTGGGTTGTCGAATGATGCCATCCAATCCAATAATATAAGGAAAATCTGAGGGTTAACTAGTGATGTCACGGTTAATTTGGGGCATTGTCGTTCATAATTCAATGAAGGAATAACTGGAAATTGATTCATATGCATAAATATCATGTGTAGAGAAAGAACCCTTAGCTAGCTTCCCATCCATTCATTTCCATCAAATCCATATTTACAATTGGTTTTGTTTCCAAGTATTCATTTTAGTTTAAATTCGTCCAAATCCAATTCCCCCCTATTTCGTTGAAGTCTTAGTCTTAATCTTTCTTATTTTTAGTTTTGCTTTCTTCGAGCATTAAATAGTGTTTTATATTGTGTTTTTATGTTTTTAAGTCAATTTAGAAGGTTTTAGCAAGCCCTCCTAATCCCCGGTCTAGAACGATCCCTCACTTATCCATTCTACTACAATTGTCAAACGAGGGTTTAATTTGTGCGCGTATAAATCTCGCATCATCTTCCAAGTCTTGAATTAATTTCTTCAACTCTTTAGCATATTCCTAGCCCTTCTTGAACTTCAATTTCATCCATTCACCTTGTGTCATGAAGGTGTTATCCATTCCAAGCCCAAAACTGCTCCAAATTGCTCCAAATTGCCTTTTCTTGCCATTTAGCCATTTGGACCTACAAATACATGAAAATAGCTTAAATTACTATAATAAATAGAAACTAACTAAGTAAATGCAAGGAAATAAGCTAACAAAGTCGCATAAATATGCTCCTGTCAAATTCCCCCACACTTAGCTTTTGCTAGTCCTCGAGCAAAACAAAACAAACAAAACACAATCTAAACCTTCCAACATTTTCCTCAGGGATTTCCAATGAACATGACATTTTAAAAATCACTATGATGCGAAAATTAACTTAACACATAAATTAACCCTTTTTTGACAATTGTAGTATATGTGTAAGTAGGGATCGTTCTTAAACCGGGGATTAGGAGGGATTGCTAAACACTTTAAACTGACTCAAATAAATAAAATTAAACTTTAAAACACTTAACTCAACTTAAAAGACTTAAAACAAGTTCACAAGACTCAAAATAAGCTAAAAACACTCAAAACTGCCTAAAAAACACAAACTGCACAGATTTGACTCTAAACACAAATTTGGACGAAATTTGGTTCTAACTTGACTCAAAATACTTGAAGACACAATCTAAAACAGATTATAACTAGTTAGACACTCTAAATTAAATGGGGATTTGGTTTTGGACGAAAATAAAGTAGACAAAACAAGAATTTAAACTAGGTAGAATTCATGAATTTGATGAATCATACTTGCATACTTGCATACAAAACAATCTCCAGTTGCTTTTTCAATGAATCATGAACCTCAACACCCCAAGTTAATTAGGTACGCTTAAATTAACTCTCATATTTTCCTTAGGTCATTGAATTGAATGGAATTAGCGCATTGCAATCAAATTATTCCCCAAAAGTTCTCTACATGAAAGTGCATAATAGAAAAACAATCAAAGATCATTAAATTCTATGAAAATCATAAGTGTTGATGAGGCATTCGTAACTATGAAAGCGCATGATACTTATGCCAAGAATTTACTTAACATGATTGTGACTAACAACCTTTACTACTCACGAATATAAGTTCACAACGATTAGGTGAAGCTTCCTTATATCCTAGTATCAGATTTATGCATGTAAATTAAGTGTGCACTCTCAACCCACATACACAAACAAGTTTTAATGCAAATAGATAAGTAAATTGAATTCTCAATTCATGAAATCACAACTGGAAGTAATCAAATCATAATGCAAATATAGCCATGGTTTCGAAATTCCCCCTAGCCAAAAGGGGATTAGTTCCTCATACTCACAAAGCAAAGATTCTTGAAATTAAGCATTGAAAAACACAAGAAAGATTACACCTAAAACGGTCCAGCAATTCCAAGTCGAATGGCATGCACGTCTAGGGCTTTCCTCCTTCTTCCTTGCTATGGCACAAGGTGTGGGTGATAGTTTTGGGGGTTATGAACGATGTATTCTTGCTTGGGATGATGAATGATGGCTGATTAGGGTGAAAGGGTGCGGCAGATTGTGTATGGAGGTGTGGGGATTGAATGAATGATGGAGAATTAGGGTGAAAGGTTGCGGCAAGGGTTTTCTGAATGGCATAAAGGGTTCCTCCGAATTTATGGCTGAAAATATGTTTATATAGTCCTCGGGTTAATTAGATTAGGGTTACAACTTAGCAGATTTATTGGATTAGGGCCCTAGGGTTCGGCACAAGTGAGTTAAATCCACTTAGGAGAGGGTTTGGCCCAATTAGTTTCATAAAAGCATTTGTGTAACCCAAATCCACAAGGAATGAGGCCCTAAAAATCAGAATCCACAAGGGATAGGGCCTAGAGGGGTGCGGCACATATTGGAGGGAAAGAGGGAATGGCTTGCAAGGCAAAGCAAGGCCTTCTAGATGGGAATAGGCGCCACCTTTGTAGGGTTTCTAGAAATAATGTGCTTTGTGGCTAATTTGGGACTTCTAGAAGAGAATGCTTCTAGAAATAGGTTCTAGAAATATTTATTTAGGTCCCCTTGTAGCTAGGATTAAGGCATGATAAGGTTAGGATAGGATAAGATAAGATAAGGTTTCGGATAATGTTGGATAAGGTTTTGGATAATGTTTTCTCTTTTGAGCTAATTCCTTATCCACTTTGTCTTGAGTTTAATTGTTCCTCTTCTTATCAGATTTCTAGACTTTTGAACTCCAAATTCATCCATCCATGTTGGCCCATCTACAAGCTATCCATTTACTGCCCAAAACTGCTCCAAAATGCACCAAAATGCACTTTCTTGGTACTTTAACCCTTTGGACCTACAAACACACGAAAATGAGTTGAAATACTACCTTAACTAAGAAATAATAACACAAATGCACAAGAATAAGCTAGCTAAGTCGCCTAAATATGCTCCTATCACACTACTCCCACAGATTTTAGCTCCCTTTACACTTGAGCAAACACTTAACCACAATCACCACTCACTAGTTCGCATTTAATCAATTAAAACAGCAGTTTGAATGTAGTAACATGCCTTAGAGAATTCCCTCAATTCCTCACTGGATATACTGTCTATTTTCACATAGATTTTCTAACTACACTCCCTACACATAGTGTATGTGAGAAGATTGATGTAAATATGTAGATTAACACTCACATATGTGATGAGAAAATTAACTTGACACACAAATTAAACCCTATTTGTGACAATTGTAGTATATATGCAAGTAGGGATCGTTCTAACCGGGGATTAATTAGGGATGCTAATCTACTCTAAATTGACTTAAAAACACAAAACTAAGCTTTAAAACACTTAACTAGACCTATATGACTCAAAACAAATTAAAAAGACTCAAAACAGCACAAAACAATCAAATAGACTCAAACTAGACTCTAAAGGATGATTTGAACAAAATTTAACTAACTTAAACTCAAAACACTAATTTGGACAGATTCAAACACTTTTCTAACTAATCTAACACACCTAATAAAAGGGGGAACTGATTTGGACGAAATTAATTAAATTGGACAGATTGTAAACTAAACAGATTAGGCACTCAATTAGGTGAATTGAATGGGAAAAATGCTAGTTAGAGGGTCCTTCTCCACACATGCACATATGCAACACAAATTGATTTCCAGATTTTATCCCTTTAAACCATGAATGACAATGCCCCAAATTAATTGTGAAAAGCACAAATTAACTTTCAGATTTTCCTAGTTTCATTGAGTTGGATGAAATACGCATCGACAATCAAATTATTCTTATCAAATTCCCTACATGAACTGCATAATAGAGATAAAATCAAAGATCATTAAGCTTTTTGAAAACCCTAAGCATTGACTAGGCATTCGTAACTATGAATTTCATGATACTCTTGCCTAGAATTTACTTAATACAATCATGACTAGTGATTTTCACTACTTGTGAATATAAGTTCATAACGATTAGGTGAAATTCCCTTATATCCTAGCCTCAAATTCATGTATGAAAACTAAGTATGCATCCTTAATCAACACACAAGAACAAGTTCTCAATAAATCAATTAAGTAAATCACATTCACAATTCAAGAAACAAAATCTGGAGGAAATCAATTCATATAAAACATATGTCCATGGCTTTGAATTCACCTCTAACTAAGAAAAACTTAGTTACACATGTTCATAACAATTGAAAAGCAAATTAAAATAAACATGGAAACGAAACGAGGGAAGGAAGAACTCCCAAAGTCTCCAATGGATGCAGATTCTTGCGGGACAAGGGTCTCCTCCTCCTATGGAAGCCACGACACTCATTCTTCTCCCTAGGATTTGCGGCACAAGGTTGTATTTTCTGAATGGATGGTGTATGGTGTGAATGAATGAATGAATTGAATGATGAATGGCTGCCTAGGGTGTGTAAGGGGGTGCGGAAACTTAAGGTTCATATATATATAGCATGGCAAAAACCCTAGCAATCAGAATTAGGGTTAAACCTAGCATATATAAGTGATTTGGGCCCCCTAGGTTGCGGCAAAGGTTTTAAAATCAAGTCCTAACCTAATTAATTTCAGATATGGACCTATACAATCCAAATCCAAGAGGAAAAAGGCCAAATAAAATCAGAATCCAATCAGAAAAAGGCTTAAGAATTTCGTCCAAAATTGGGCCTTCTAGAAACTAAGTGTTTTGTGGCTGATTTTGGGTGTTTTAGAAGGCATAAAAAGGGGGAAAGGTGTGGCACCCTTTTAGGGTCAGATAAGGCTTCTAGAAATTAGGTTTTTAGGTCCACTTGCAGCTAGGATTAAGGTGGAACAAGATTAGGTTAGGATAAGATAGGATAAGGTTTGGATAAGATAAGGTTGTTAGGATAAGTTTCCATATTTCTTGCTCTTTCCTTATCTTCTTTGTCTTGAACTTTCCTTTTCTGATTTGTAGCATGTTTCTAACCTCTTTTGACTCCAAATTCGTCCATCCACCATGCTCCATATACAAGCTATCCAAAATAAGCCCAAAACTGCTCTAAAAGGCTCAAAATTGCCTTTTCTTGCCAACTTTGTCATTAGGACCTACAAACAAACGAAAATAGCTCAAAACACTAAAATAAGTAGTAATTAGCTCACTAAATGCAAGAAAACAACATAACTAAGTAGCATAAACATGCTCCTATCAATATGTTATAACAAAGAAAGCAATTTCTGGAATTATTAATATGAATATGTATATGATCTCATGAACAGAATGCCACTACTTAGATGCGAGAACCGGGGATTCCATATGCTCATACCAATTTCAAACTCCACATATTGAAACACATAACAATCAAGATAGAAGTCTAAGGGTTGTAACGGGGCTAAGGTATTGGCTAACAAAGAAAGGTAAGGATAACAAAGGTTCTTAAAGCAATAGGAAGCAAAGTAATGAAATAAACACTTAGAATCCACTTTTGAATGCAAAAATCAACTTTTAACACCTATGGGAGATTCACACAACACTTAGGACCAGATTCAAACTTTTGGACCCTTTCTTCAACAACCAACACTTGTGAGTTTATTCTCACTTATTTCTCAACTCTTTTTCTTTCTTTTTACAACTTTTTTCTTTTTCTTTTTTAATTTCGTTCTTTTCCTTCCCCCACACTAGTTTTTCTGCAATATGTTGATCAAAAGGAATTCCTTCTATGTCATGCTTCACTATTCTTTAAGAACAAGGATATGGATAGTCCTATTCTAGGCTAGGTAAGGATAATGTGACTAAAAAAGAAAATAGGGTAAATAAGGTTCAAAGGGGTTAAACCTACAATACATATGCAAAGGGTAAGGCTTTTTGGCTCTGGTTTAACTAAACAACTTCATCTTATTGTATGTTATGCACTCAATATCATGCTTTGAATGAAACGGGCATGAGTTCTAGTATTTGGAACTATAATGATGAAAACGCATTCTAAGTAGCAACCAAGCAAAGAATAATGAGATCATGCAACGACTTTAGAAAACAAAAACATCACAAATTAATAACTCTCCAAACAAAGTTTAGGCTCAAGTCTCTCAAGGTTGTAGCGTTAGTTTGAGTTCCTTCCTTCAAACATGTGAATTCGTAAACGACAACTACAACTAAGCATAAACCAAAATGCAAATCAAACTTCCATCCATGTTTGTAACTTTCTTTAACAATCATGCAATTAAAAACCAAATCCTCATCATTATGTTGGAAGGTACCCTAAGACATAAACAAACACACGCAAACGACTCTAAAAGCAACTCTCTTTTTGGGTTTTCCAAAACTTTTTTCGAATATTTTTCAAAATTTTCTTATTTTCTATTTAAGACACATTAAAACACTGAAAAACACACTAAAAACACTTAAAACAGTGAGTAACAACTTTAGAAGTGATAGGTGATAAAATCTGATGAAAATCATGCAAAAACAGCTTGTCCTCAATGTCTCAAACAAAGACTCACACTCAAACAATCAAACAACACAAACTAACAAACATAACTATCATGGCAAAGTAAAAGCAATAAAGAGAAAGGGTTAAAGAACACAAATCTGGTTGTGGATTGTTGGAGATGCCTAGGTCTTCTTTATTTGAATGCATGGGTTGCCTCCCAAGTGATGTGTTATATAATAGCACTCAAAATTAAACCCTCTTGTTGACAATTGTAGTATATATGCAAGTTGGGGGATTAGGAGGGATTGCTAATCTTTTTAAAACTGACTCAAAAACACAAAACTAGGCTTAAAAACACTTAACTAGACTCAAAGAACTCAAAACAAACTAAAAAGACTCAAAACAGCACAAAACAATAAAAAAGACTCAAACTAGACACTAAGGGTGATTTGGACGAATTCTAACTTTAACTTGACTCAAAACACTTAAAACACACAAATTGGACAGATTCTAACTAGTTTGACACAAGAAAGTAAGGGGGTTAGTATTTGACGAATTTAAACTTAAGAAACAAACTTGCAGAAAGTAAGTAAATTGATATGAATTTGGGTGAATAGATGGGTGATAAGCTAGCTAGAGGGTCATTCTCCACACTTGACACACTTGCATACAAATTGATTTCCAGTTGCTTTTTCAATAAACCATGAACCTCAACACCCCAAATTAACCGTGACATCACTAATTAACCCTCAGATTTTCCTTAAGTCATTGAATTGGATGGAATACGCATCGGCAACCAAATTATTCTTCAATAGTTCCCTACATGAACAACATAATAGAGATACAATCAAAGATCATTAAGCTTTGTGAAAATCATAAGCATTGACAAGGCATTCGTAACTGTGACATCATGATACTTATGCCAGGAATTTAACTTAACACGATCATACCATCAACCTCCACTACTTATGAATATAAGTTCGTAACGATTATGTGAAACTCCTTTATATTCTAGTATCAAATTCATGCATGCAAACTAAGCAGGCCCTCTTAATCAACACACAAGAATAAGTTCTTAATCAAACAGTTAAGTAAATTGCATTCACAATTTATAAAATCACAATTGGAAATAATCAATTCATATTGCAAATATAATCATGGTTTCAAAGTCTCCTCTAGCTAAAACAAGTTTAGCTCCTCATGCCCACAATTAAACAAAACAAACTTAAATTAAACCTTGAAAACAAAAGATTGAATACACCTAGAAACGCTCCAACAATCCAATCTTGAATGGCAAGCACGGCTCCAAGGGGTATTCTCTCATTTTTCCTTGCAAAATTGCGGAACAAGGGTGTTTGGGTATGAAGTTGGGTTGTGGTGGATGGATAGTGCGAATTCTGGTGGTAGAGGATGGAAAATTGCTGAATGTATGAATTGTGAATATGTGTGAATGGGTGCGGCATGATGTATATCTTTTAGGGCAAGGATCATGACTTTAACGAAATGTTTTGGGAAAGAATTGGACCCCAAATCCACAAGGAAAAGGAGAATTAAAGTCAAAATCCCAAGGGAAAAGGGATAGAAAACTTGCAGCAAGGACAAAAAATAGGAAATAGGAAAGGGCAAGGTGAAGCCTTGCACGGCAAGGAAAGGAGAAAGGGCAAGGAGGTGCGGCATCCCTCTTTGGCAAGGATTAAGGCTTCTAGAACTTATATTTAGGTGTCCTAAATCGATTAGGAACCCTTTTGATAGCTGGAACATAAGTACGAAAAGATTCAGATTGACTAAGTCAAAATAAGGAAGTTTGACTCATGTTTCCTTCTTTGTGGTTAATTCCTTTTCTTCCAAGTGTTGAATTAATTTCTTCCATCTCTTTAGCAGATTCCTAGCCTTCTTTGGTCTTCAATTTCGTCCATCCACCTTGCTCCAAGCATGTGCTAATCATTCCAAGCCCAAAATTGCTCCAAATTGCACCTTCTTGCCACTTTAGCCAATTGGATCTACAAACACACAAAAATAGCTAAAAATACTAAAATAACTAACAACATAAATGTAAGAAAACAAGCTAACTAAGTTGCATAAATATGCTCCTATCACCAAGAAGCGCTTGTTTTAATGTCTTCCAGCTGGGTAATACCTCCTTTTAAGCTCCATTAGTGCCCACGACATGGAATTGTTCTTTGAATGGAAGGTGATACTTGAAATGATCTAGCAATGTGATGCGAAAATTAACTTAACACACAAATTAAACCGTCTTTTGACAATTGTAGTATATATGTAAGTAGGGATCATTCTTAAACTGGGGATTAGGAGGGTTTGCTAAACACTTTAAACTGACTCAAATAGATAAAACTAAGCTTTAAAACACTTAACTAAACTTAAAAGACTCAAAATAAGCTAAAAACACTCAAAACTGCCTAAAAACAAAAACTGGGCAAATTTGACTCTAAACGCAATTTTGGACGAATTTTTATTTTAACTTGACTCAAATCACTTGAAAATGATAGAAGCATATTTAGGCGACTTAGTTGGCTTGTTCTTGTGCATTTACGTTGTTATTTCTTAGTTCTTTAAGTCTTTTAAGCCATTTTCGAGCCTTTTGGAGCACTTTTGGGCTAAGGATGGATAGCTTATGCTTGGAGCCAAAATATTGGACGAAATTGAAGACCAAGTAAGCCTAGAATCGAAGGAAGAAAGAGGAATCAAGATTTGGAAACCAGTTTCCATTATGGGGAGTTTCTATTCTTGAAAGGTTTCCAATTGTGCAAGTTTCCAAATAATGTTGGTTGCCTAAATCACATGTTCTAGAAGCCCTAGACATGTCCTAAATTGTGCCGCACCTTACCTTCCTTTTCTCTCCAAATTTCTGGCTTTAAATCCTTTCTCTTTTCTTGCCGTGAGTTACCTTCCTTTTCTCTCCCAAAATCTGCAAGATTATGTCACAATCCTTGTCTTAAAAGCCTTAGCCGCACCTCCCTTGACCTTTCCTCTTCCTTGCCGTGCAGGGGAGATAGTTATTTCCTATTTCCTTGCATTAAAACACATTCCTTTTGTGTTTTATGCATTGCCGCAGCTTTTAGGTAGGTTCCTTTAATTTTCTGATTTGATTTCCTATTTCTAAAAGCTTTTGACTTAAATTCTGATTACCTAAATAACCTAGTGTTTTAATTCCTGAAATCCTATTAATAAACCTCCTTGTTGCAGCCACAAGAGATTGATTCATTCACCATTCACGCCAGAAATTCATCCCTTCCCTCTAACACATCCATACTTCACCATTCTCCATATTTTCTGCCCAAAACCAACCCTTGCCATCCCCTACATCCATCCCAACCCTAAATCCATCATTCTACATCATCCATAACCCCCAAGACTCACAATAACCCCTTGTGCCGCAGCAATTAGGAGAGGAAGGAGGCCTTGAACGTTTCATGCTTGCAGATTGGGGCGTTCTTAGGTGTACTTCGTTCTTGTTTTCAATGTTTACTTTGTTATTACTTTCTGCGTTTGCTGTAATCATGAGTGGCTAAACCCCTAATTAGTTAGGGGAAAGTTTGAAGCCATGAACATGTTTGAGATATGAATTGATTTCTTCCAATTGTGATTCGTTAAGTTGTGATTGCAATTCAATTATCTGTTTTATTCAAAACTTGTTCTTGTATGTTGATTAAGGATGCATACTTAGTTTTCATGCATGAACTCGATGCTAGTTTATAAATGAGTTTCACCTAATCGTCACAAGTTTATAAACATGAGTAGTGAAGGTTGCTAGTCACAACCGCGTTAATTGAATTCTTGGCAAGAGTTTCATGCTTTTCATAGTAACAATTGCCTCATCAATACTTATAGTTTTCATGAAACTTAATGATCTTTGATTGTACCTTTATTGTGCTTTTCACGTAAGGGACTTTTAGAGAATGTTTTGAGTTGTTGTATGCGCATTCCCATCCAATTCAATAACTTAAGGAAAACTTGAAAGTTAAAAAAGTGCTGTTCACGGTTAACTTGGGGTGTTGAGCATCATAGTTAATGAAAAGCAATCGGAAAATCGATTCATATACAAATGTGTCATGTGTGGAGAATGGACCTCTAACTAATCCATCCATCATCTTGTTTCCAAAAATTCGTTTTACAATCTGCCTAGTTTTATAACTTGTTTTGTTATTTCAATTTTCGTCAAATCAAAACCCCCCTTTACTTTCTTGTTCTTTAGTGTTTAGAATCTGTTTAGTTTGTGTTTTAAAGTGTTTTGAATCAACCTATAATCTTAAATTCGTCCAAAATTGTGTTTAGAGTCAGAAACTGCCTAGTTAGTGTTTTTAGGCAGTTTTGAGTCTTTTGAACTTGTTTCGAGTCCTTTGAGTCTTTGTGAACGTTTTTAACTTTGTTTTTATGTTTTTGAGTCAGTTTAGAGGTTTTAGCAAGCCCTCCTAATCCCCGGTCCAGAACGATCCCTACTTGCATCCTTACTACAATTTGACAACAAGAGGGTTAATTTGTGTGCTTAACTATTTTCACATCAAATTTTAGCGCCGTTGCCGGGGATTAGCACCTTTGCTAATCCCTCGTTAATTCTTTTATTTTCTTTTTCTATATTTTCGTTTTAGGTACTGACCTTATTTTTGTTTTTGTTTCTAGGTCCTAGTGTATGACTCGAAGTTCCCAACCTGTTCATAAGAATATTTTGGACTTCGACGACGATTTTGAGCGGACCTTGAGGAAGCAAAAGAATCAACAAAACCCTAACCCACCATCTTCTAGCTCTACATCCGAGTTTGACGAAGGAGGTGAGGAAGGAGAGGCCACGACACAGTTTGTGGAGGAAGTACAAACCATGGCCATGGACAATCGAACCGTCAAAGAGCTCTCTGCCTCAGGTATGGATAATGCCGTTCCTTTATGCATACAATACCCCGCGGTAGCTCAAGGTAAGACGGACGAATTTGAACTTAAGTCTAGTTTATTACATCATATTCCTAAATTCCATAGGCTGTCCATGGAAGATCCTAACAAACATCTTAAGGAATTTGAAGTAGTTTGCTCAAGTATGACACCCATCAACGTGGATGGGAGTATTTTAAAGATGAAGGCCTTTCCATTCTCCCTTGTGGACAAGGCCAAAGATTGGTTGTATGAATTGGCCCCCGAAATTGTTAATTCTTGGGAAAGTATGAAATGTGCATTCTTAGAGAAATTCTTTCCCACTGCAAAGATCATTCTCTTGAGGAAACGGATTAGTGGCATCCAACAAAATCAAGGTGAGTCGTTTCCATCTTATTATGAACGTTTTAAATCACTTGTTGCTTCATGTCCACAACATCAAATGAAGGAGGAGCTGCTCATTCAATATTTCTACGAGGGACTCCTTCCTATGGAACGTCAAATGCTAGATGCCTCGGCGGGGGGTGCATTAGTGGACAAGACTCCAGTGGATGCCAAAACTCTAATTGCAAACCGAGCACACAATGCTCAACAATATGAAGGTGTTGGACAAAGAGAGGGGCCACGGCAACAAAGTGTAAATGAGGTAAGTGCAATTTCTGACATTCAATCACAATTGGCTAATCTTACTTCTCTTGTGTCTCAGGTTGTCAAGGGGTCAAAACCACAAGAAAACCAAGTGTGTGGCGTGTGTTCAATGCAAGGGCATCCAACCGAGACATGCCCTCAGTTGATAGAGAATGGAGGATGGGAATCTGCCAATGCCATTGGTTTCCAAGGCCAGAACCAACCCAATTATGATCCATACTCCAACACCTACAACCCCGGGTGGAGAGATCACCCTAATTTTAAGTGGAGAGAACCCCAACAATCTGCACAACAAAGGGGATTTCAACAAAATCCCCCTGGGTTTCCACGGCCATACCAATCCAACCAACCACCATCGTTCCAAAACAACTCAGGTTCTTCTTTTGATAATTCTCAAGTTATTCAATTGCTAACTACATTGGCGCAGGGGCAAGAAAAACAAGCAAAGGACATGCACAATTACGCCAATGAGGTGCAAAATCAAGCTCGAGAGGTGACTGAGTTGAAGAGACAAGTGGGACAAATGGCTGAATTCATGGGGCAATTTAGTAGAGAACAAGGTAAGTTACCAAGTTCAACACAGGTAAATCCGAAAGGTGGATTCGAATCTGCAAAAGCCATAAGTTTGCGAAGTGGGAAGCAAGTTGGATCTGACCACGGACCATCCAAACAACGTTCCAATGAAGAGGAAGAGTTGAGAATTGAAGAAGAAGAACAAAGCCTACCCACGGTAAAGGTGGAAACACCTTTGCCGCAAGCCTTGAATGATGCTAAGACCTCAAATCCGTCCATTAAAGGTAAAAACGTGTTAAGTTCAGTTCCTACTAATGTTTTTCCTCCGAATGTGCCTTTTCCTAGCAGGTTCATGCAAACAAAGAAAGAGGAAGCAGAAAAGGACATTCTCGAGACGTTTCGGAAAGTTCAAGTCAACATCCCTCTTTTGGATGCAATCAAGCAAGTCCCGAGGTACGCCAAGTTCTTGAAGGAACTTTGCACTAATAAGAAGAAGATTTCGACCAAGGAGGTTGTAAAAGTGGGTGAAAACGTCTCAGCCATCTTGCAAAGGAAACTGCCCCCTAAATGCAAGGATCCGGGTAGTTTTACTATCCCATGCATAATTGGAAACACTAGATTTGAACAATGCATGTTAGATTTAGGTGCTTCTATTAATGTCATGCCATATTCCATTTATGGATCTATGAACCTTGGTGAGTTAAAACAAGATGGCGTTATAATTCAATTGGTCGATCATCTCAATAACTTAAGAGAATGTTTTGAGTTGTTAAAACAAGGTGCTTCTATTAGGTGCTTCTTTTAGAGAATGTTTTGAGTTGTTGTATGCGCATTCCCATCCAATTCAATAACTTAAGGAAAACTTGAAAGTTAAAAAAGTGCTGTTCACGGTTAACTTGGGGTGTTGAGCATCATAGTTAATGAAAAGCAATCGGAAAATCGATTCATATACAAATGTGTCATGTGTGGAGAATGGACCTCTAACTAATCCATCCATCATCTTGTTTCCAAAAATTCGTTTTACAATCTGCCTAGTTTTATAACTTGTTTTGTTATTTCAATTTTCGTCAAATCAAAATCCCCCTTTACTTTCTTGTTCTATAGTGTTTAGAATCTGTTTAGTTTGTGTTTTAAAGTGTTTTGAATCAACCTATAATCTTAAATTCGTCCAAAATTGTGTTTAGAGTCAGAAACTGCCTAGTTAGTGTTTTTAGGCAGTTTTGAGTCTTTTGAACTTGTTTCGAGTCCTTTGAGTCTTTGTGAACGTTTTTAACTTTGTTTTTATATTTTTGAGTTAGTTTAGAGGTTTTAGCAACCCTCCTAATCCCCGGTCCAGAACGATCCCTACTTGCATCCTTACTACAATTTGACAACAAGAGGGTTAATTTGTGTGTTTAACTATTTTCGCATCAGAAAACACAATCTAAAACAGACTCTAACTAAGACTCTAACACAATCTAAAAAAGACTCTAACTAAAAACACCCATGCTCCATCCTTGCCGCTTCTTCTTGGGAGGCCATTCATGAAGACAGCCCAAACTAAGATTGACGTGTTTAAAGGCACTTTAACAATGGAATTTGATGGGGAAGTGATTGATTTTAATATTTTTGAAACCATGAGATTTCCTAATGATGATCACTCATGTTTCTCTATTGATATTCTTGATTCTTTGGCGCAGGCACACTTTGATCAACTACACGAAGATGCACTTGAAACGGTCCTTACAAATGGCATAGAAGTGAGGGATCAAATGGCTGCCACCATAGCACCCCACGACACACACTTGCACTACCATGCCGTGGCCTTTGATGATGAAGTAATTGAGACCGTGGCTGCCCTAGAGTCCTTGCCACGACTCAATGGTAAGTCCCCTAGTCCAATCTCAATTCCAATTTCAACTAACAAGTTGCTTCCTTCTATAGAACAACCACCTACCCTTGAGCTTAAACCGTTGCCAAATCACTTGAAGTATGTGTTCTTGGGCGAGCAAGACACATTGCCCGTCATTGTGGCATCATCACTCACGGCACAAGAAGAGGAGAAATTGGTGAGGGTTCTGAAAGAGCATAAGACGGCTATTGGGTGGACTTTGGCTGATATCAAGGGCATAAGCCCTACCACATGCATGCATCGAATTCTCATGGAAGAAGGAGCCAAGCCATCAAGGGAAGCACAATGCCGACTCAACCCATCAATGATGGACGTCGTGAAGAAGGAAATCATCAAACTACTTGATTGTGGCGTCATCTATCCTATCTCGGATAGTTGTTGGGTTTCACCGATCCAAGTAGTTCACAAGAAGTCCGGAGTCACGATGGTGAAGAATGAAGAGAATGAACTGGTGCCTACACACATTCAAGCCGGTTGGAGAGTGTGCATTGACTATAGGAAGCTAAATGCCGCAACAAGGAAATATCACTTTCCTTTGCCATTCATCGATCAAATGCTTGAAAGGTTAGCCGGTCATTCCTTTTATTGCTTTCTTGATGGTTATTCGGGTTATAATCAAATTTTCATAGCGCCGGATGATCAAGAAAAGACCACCTTTACTTGTCCATTTGGTGCTTTTGCTTATCGTCGTATGCCATTTGGTTTATGCAATGCACCGGCCACTTTCCAACGATGCATGGTAAGTATATTCTCGGATTATGTTGAGAAAATAATTGAGGTGTTTATGGACGATTTTAGTGTATTTGGGGACTCATTTGATGATTGTTTGCATAATCTCACTTTAATCTTGAAAAGATGCATGGAAACTAACCTTGTTTCGAATTGGGAAAAATGTCATTTTATGGTCAAACAAGGCATAGTTTTGGGTCAAATCATCTCCGAAAAAGGAATTGAAGTTGACAAGTCTAAAATAGATCTTGTACGTTACTTACCCTCTCCTACTTCGGTTAGAGAGGTTCGTTCTTTTCTTGGCCATGCAAGATTTTATAGCCGATTTATCAAGGATTTTTCCAAGATTGCACAACCCCTATGCCGTCTCCTACAAAAAGAAGTGGCTTTTGAGTTCAACGAGGAGTGTGAGAAGACATTCAAGCATCTCAAGGACATGCTTACCACGACACCCATTATCATCCCACCAGATTGGACGTTGCCTTTTAAGCTAATGTGTGATGCATCAAATTATGCAATAGGGGCTGGTTTGGGCCAAAGGAAGAACAAGCAACCACATGTCATATATTATGCTTCCCGGACCTTAAATGATGCTCAATTAAACTACTCTACCACTGAAAAAAAAACTTCTTGCCGTTGTATTTGCTTTAGATAAGTTTTGTTCATATTTACTTGGTACTAAAGTGATTGTATATTCTGACCATGCAGCTTTAAGGTACTTATTCACAAAAAAGGAGGCCAAACCAAGGCTCATTCGATGGATGCTTCTTCTCCAAGAGTTTGACATTGAAATTCGAGACAAGAAAGGGAGTGAGAACGTGGTTGCTGATCATTTAAGTCATTTGGTGTGCAATGAGGGCTCTTTACCTATCCAAGAGACACTCCCTGATGAGCAATTGCTGTCCATTAAGGTAAGTGAACCTTGGTATGCCGATTTGGTGAACTTTTTGGTGTCAAAACGTGTTCCAAGCACCATAGCTAAGCACCAACGTGATAAACTCAAGAAAGAGGCACGGTTTTATGTATGGGATGACCCATATTTGTGAAAATTTTGTGCGGATCAAATTGTTCGTCGTTGTGTGCATGATTGTGAGTTTAATTAAATTCTGACCTTTTGTCACACTTATGCATGTGGTGGACATTTTGGCACACAACGCACTACCCTTAAGGTGTTAGAATGTGGTTTTTATTGGCCTACAATCTTTAAAGATGCTAGAACTTTTTGTTTAACTTGTGATCATTGATGTGAAATATTCTAACACTCAAATTAAAACCCTCTTTTTGACAATTGTAGTATAGATATAAGTAGGGATCGTTCTAGGCCGGGGATTAGAAGGGATTGCTAATCTAATGAAAACTGACTCAAAGATACAAAAATATGCTTAAAAACACTTAAATAAACTCAAAGACTCTTAACTAAACTTATATGACTCAAAACAAACTCAAAAGACTCAAAACAACACAAAACAATAAAAAAGACTCAAACTAGACTCTAGGACTTACTTTGGACGAAAATTGAATTAGTTTTGACTCAAAACACTTAAAAACACACAATAGCTCAGATTCTAACATAATTGACACTTAAAACAAAGGGGGGTTTTGGTTTTGACGAATTTGAATTAAAACAAAACAGAAACTAAACTAGACAAAGTTATGAACGAATTTGGGGAATATGGATGGGTGATTAGCTAGCTAGAGGGTTCTTCTCCACACATGACACACTTGCATACAAATTGATTTCCAGTTGCTTTTCGATAAACCATGAACCTCAACACCCCAGATTAACCGTGACATCACTAATTAACCCTCAGATTTTCCTTAAGTTATTGGATTGGATGACATCATACGACAACCCAAAGCATTCTTCAAAAGTCCCCTACATGACATCATAATAGAGATACAATCAAAGATCATTACGTTCTATGAAAATCATAAGTATTGACAAAGCACTTGTAACTATGACATCATGATACTCATGCTAGGAATTTACTTAACATGATTGTGAAAACAACCTTAACTACTTGTGAATATAAGTTTGTAACGATTATGTGAAACTGCCTTATATTCTAGCCCCAAATTCATGCATGCAAACTAAGTGTGCACCCTTAATCAACAAACAAGAATAAGTTATCCATCAAACGGTTAAGTAAATTGCATTCACAATTTATGAAATCACAACTAGAATTAATCAATTCATATTGCAAATATAATCATGGTTTCAAAGTCTCCCCTAGCCAAAACAAGTTTAGCTCCTCATGTTTACAACAAAACAAAGAGAATATAAATTAAACATTGAAAACAAAGATAGAATACACCTAGAAACACTCCAGGTGGCTCCTCCTTCCTTCCTTGTTGCCAACAATGGGGATTTGTGTGAATTTAGGCTCTTGAGGTGTGGTGTGAATTTGTGGTAGAGGGTGGTGGTTTTTGAGTGTTGTGGCATCAAGTATTTATAGGGTGAAGGGGAGGCACGAATTTGGGCTGAAAATGAGAGGAATTAGGACTCCAAATCATCAAAGAACAAGGATACTTTCAATTAGATTCCAAGGCGGACAAGGAATGGTCCTTGTGGCAGATTCTAGAACTTCTAGAAGGGTTACATGTGGCATAAACTTAATGCACGAAAATAGGGCTTCTAGAACTTGACATTTAGGTGATTTAATGTGGAAAGGTGTCCTCTTTGAAGTTGGAATTAAGGTAGGAAAAGATTAGGATAGGATAAGATAAGATAAGGTTGGATAAGGTTTGGATAAGATAAGGAAATTTGGATAGGGTTTGGATAAGATAAGGAAATTTGGATAAGGTTCCCTATTTCTTGCTCTTTCCTTATCTTCTTTGCATTGGGACTTCTTTCTCTAGCCTTTCCTAGCTTCTCTTGACTTCAATTTCGTCCATCCACATTGCTCCATAGTTAAGCTATCCAATCCATGCCCAAAACTGCTCCAAATAGCCTCAAAATGCACTTTCTTGCTCCTTTTGCCATTAGGACCTAAAAACATACGAAAATAGCTTAAAAGATTAAAATAGATAGTAATTAAGTAACTAAATGCAAGGAAACAACATAACTAAGTAGCATAAATATGCTTCTATCAATCATTGTCAACGAATGGGAAATATAGGTACAAGGGACCAAATGCCGCAAACACCCATCTTTAATGTTGAAATTTTTTATGTTTGGGGCATTGATTTCATGGGCCCTTTCCCATCTTCGTTTGGTTTTACTTATATTTTGCTTACGGTTGATTATGTCTCAAAATGGGTGGAAGCCAATGCCACCCGTACTAATGATTCTCGAGTTGTTGCAGATTTTATAAAAACTAACATCTTTGCTAGATTTGGGATGCCTAGAGTGCTTATTAGTGATGGAGGGTCTCACTTTTGCAATCGTACCATCGAGGCATTGCTCAAGAAGTATCAAGTCACACATAAGGTTTCAACACCTTACCATCCTCAAACCTATGGCCAAGCCGAGGTGTCTAATAGAGAAATCAAGCAAATCTTGGAGAAGGCTGTTAGACCAACAAGAAAAGGCCGTTAGGCCAAACATAAAATCTAGCATCTTTTTTCAATTTATCACGTTGGGTTTTGTTTAAAGTGTTTGGAACTTGTTTAGCCACCAAATAATTCACCAAATCAGCATACCAAGGCTCGCTTACCTTAATGGACAGCAATTGCTCATCATGGAATGTTTCTGAAATAGGTAAGGGCTCCTCCTCATGTACCATACGGCTTAGGTGGTCAGCCACCACATTTTCACTCCCTTTTCTGTCTCTAATTTCAATGTCAAACTCTTGAAGAAGCAGCGTCCATCGAATTAGCCTTGGTTTGGCTTCTTTGTTGGTGAGCAAATACTTTAAAGTTGCATGACCAGTGAAAATAATAACCTTAGTACCAAGTAAATATGATCGAAATTTATCTAAAGCAAAGACAATGGCAAGAAGTTCTTTTTCAGTGGATGAATAGTTTAATTGAGCATCATTCAATGTCCGGGATGCATAGTAGATAACATGCTGCTTATTGTCTTTTCTTTGGCCTAAAACAGCCCCTAACGCATAATCGGATGCATCACACATGAGCTCAAACGGAAGGCTCCAATCAGGTGGAACAATGATGGGTGTCGTGGTTACCAAGTCCTTGAGGTGTTGGAAAGCTACAGTGCACTCCTTATTGAAATCAAAAGTCACATCTTTTTTGTAGGAAACGGCAAAGAAGTTGGGAAACCTTTGAGAAATCCTTGATGAATCTTCGATAAAAACCTGCATGTCCAAGGAAAGAACGAACCTCTCTAACCAAAGTAAGAGAGGGTAAGTGGCGCACAAGATCTATCTTTGATTTATCAACCCCAATACCTTTTTCAGAAATGATATGACCTAAAACTATGCCTTGTTTAACCATAAAATGACATTTTTCCCAATTTAGAACAAGGTTAGTTTCAATGCATCGTTTTAAAATCAAACTGAGATTATTCAAACAACCATCAAATGAATCGCCAAAAACGCTAAAATCATCCATAAAAACCTCAATAATTTTCTCAACATAATCTGAAAATATGCTCATCATGCATCTTTGAAATGTGGCAGGTGCATTGCATAAACCAAATGACATGCGACGATAAGCAAATGTACTGAAGGGGCATGTGAAAGTGGTTTTTTCTTGATCTTTCGGAGCTATCACAATTTGATTATAACCTGAATATCCATCAAGAAAACAATAAAAAGCATAACCCACTAACCTTTCAAGCATTTAATCAATGAATGGCAAAGGGAAATGATCCTTCCTTGTAGTGGCATTGAGTTTCCTATAATCAATACAAACCCTCCAACCTATTTGGATTCGAGTAGGAACAAGCTCATTTTCGGCATTTGTCACCACGGTTACTCCAAATTTCTTTGGAACACATTGAACTGGAGAAAGCCAACAACTATTCGAAATTGGATAGATCACTCCACAATTTAATAGCTTGATTATCTCTTTCTTCACAACTTCCACCATTGGAGGGTTGAGTCGGCGTTGCACCTCCCGTGATGCTTTAGACCCCTTCTCCAAAAGTATACGATGCATGCATATGGTAGGGCTTATTCCCTTGATGTCGGCCAAGGTCCAACCGATTGCTGTTTTGCACTCCTTTAACACCCTCACTAACTTACCTTCTTCTTGTGCCGTGAGTGAGGAGGAGATAATGACGGGCAAGGTCTCTTGATCTCCCAAGAAAACATACTTCAAATGGCTTGGCAATGGTTTAAGTTCAAGAGAATGTGGCTGCACAACTGAAGGAAGGGGCTTATTAGCTGAAATTGAAATTGAAATTGGGTCCAAAGACTTACCAGATTGTAGTGGCAATGACTCAAGGACAACCACTATCTCAATCATATATACATTAGGGGACACGTCATGGTGTTCTCCATGCATGCCGTGGGTGGCCGATGTGGCTGATCCATTGTTTTTGAATTCCATTCCTCTTGTAATGACCAATTCAAGTGCATCTTCATTCAATTGTTCAAAATGGTCCTACGCCAAGGAATCAATTACATCAATAGAAAAACATGAATGATCATCACTAGAATACTTGATAGATTCAGAAAGATTGAAATTAATAACTTCCCCATCAAATTCCATTGTCAAAGTCTCATTAACACACATCAATTTAGTGCGGGCAGTTTTCATGAATGGGCGTCCAAGGAGGATTGGCAATGAAGGGGAATGGTCTGATTCTTCCATTTCAAGCATGTAGAAATCCGCCGGAAAGATTAAATGATTGACCTGCACTAAAACGTCTTCCAAAACACCTTTTGGATAGGCATTAGATCTATCGGCCAATTGAATAATCACACCATCATTTTTTTAACTCACCTAGGTTGATAGATGCATAAATTGAGTAAGGCCTGACATTAATAGATGCACCTAAGTCTAGCATGACATGTTCAAAACGATTATTGCCAATAACACAAGGAATTGTAAAACTACCTGGACCTTTGCATTTAGGGGGCATTTTACGTTGTAAGATGGCTGAGACATTTTCACTTACCTTGACAACATCCTTGTTCGAAATTCTCGTCCTAGTGGTGCAAAGTTCTTTTAAAAACTTGGCATACCTTGGAACTTGCTTAATTGTATCCAAAAGTGGTATATTGACTTGTACTTTTCTAAATGTCTCCAAAATGTCCTTTTCAGCCTCCTCCTTCTTCGATTGCATGAATCTACGAGGAAAGGATACATTTGGGGGAATAACATTAGAAATAATCGAATTTGGAACCTCCTTACCTTTGGAAGACGAATGGGAGTGTTTGGGTGTCTGCGGCATGGGTGGTGCTATGTTAGAAGCATATTTAGGCGACTTTGCTAGCTTATTCTTGTGCATTTGTGCTATTATTTCTTAGTTAATGTCGTATTTCAACTCATTTTCGTGTGTTTGTAGGTCCAAAGGGTTAAAGTACCAAGAAAGTGCATTTTGGTGCATTTTGGAGCAGTTTTGGGCACTATGTGGATAGCTTGTATATGGGCCAACATGGATGGACGAATTTGGAGTTCAAGAGGCTAGAGATATGATGAGAAGATGAAGGAACTAAACTTAAGACAAAGTGGATAAGGAATTAGCTCAAAAGTGGAAACCTTATCCAACCTTATCCAAAACATTATCCAAAACATTATCTCATCTTATCCTATCCTAACCTTATCATGCCTTAAACCTAGTTGCAAGGGGACCTAAATAGATATTTCTAGAACCTATTTCTAGAAGCATTCTCTTCTACAAGCCCCAAATCAGCCACAAAGCTCATTCTTTCTAGAAACCCTACAAAGGTGGCGCCTACTCCCTTCTAGAAGGCCTTGCCTTGCCTTGCAAGCCATTCCATCCTTCCCTCCAATATGTGCCGCACCCTCTAGGCCTTATCCTTGATTGAATCTGATCTTTAAAACCTCATTCCTTATGGATTTGGGTTACATAAATCCTTTTATGAAACTAAGTGGGCCAAACCCCCTCCTAAGTGGACTTAATCACCTATTGCTGAACCCTAGGGCCCTAATCCACTAAATCTGCCAAGTGTAACCCTAATCTAATTAACCCTAGGACTATATAAACATAATTTCAGCCACAAATTCGCATCACCCCTTATGCTATTCAGAAAGCTTGTTGCCGTAACTCCTATTCTCCATTCTCCATCCTTCATCCACTCCATACACCACCATACACAACCTGCCGCACCCTACCACCATAGGCAGCCATTATTCAACATCCTAAACAAGAGCACACCATTCAAAACCCCCAAATCCACCACCCACAACTTGTGCCGCAGCAAGGAAGAGGAAATGAAGCTTAGCCATGCATGCCATTCAACCTGGAATTGCTGAAATGTTTAGGTGTAATCTTTCTTGTGTTTTCAATGTTTAATTTCAAGAATCTTTGCTTTGCGAGTATAAGGAACTAACCCCCTTTTGGCTAGGGGGAATTTCGAAACCATGGCTATATTTGCATTATGATTTGATTACTTCCAGTTGTGATTTCATGAATGGTGAATTCAATTTACTTATCTATTTGAATTAAAACTTGTTTATGTATATGAATTGAGAGTGCACACTTAATTTGCATGCATAAATCTGATGCTAGGGTATAAGGAAACTTCACCTAATCGTTGGGAACTTATATTCATGAGCAGTTAAGGTTGTTAGTCACAATCATGTTAAGTAAATTCTTGGCATAAGTATCATGCGCTTTCATAGTTACGAATGCCTCGTCAACACTTATGATTTTCATAGAATCTAATGATCTTTGATTGTTTTTCTATTATGCGCTTTCATATAGAGAACTTTTGGGGAATAATTTGATTGCAATGCGCTAATTCCATTCAATTCAATGACCTGAGGGAAATCTGAAAGTTAGTTTAAGCGTACCTAATTAACTTGAGGTGTTGAGGTTCATGATTCGTTGAATAAGCAATTGGAGATTGTTTTGTATGCAAGTATGCCATGTGTGGAGAAAAACCTCCTAGCTAGCCCACCATCTACTTAATTCCATCAAATTCGTCCAAATCTGCCTAGTTTAAAGTCTTGTTTTGCTTATTTTATTTTCGTCAAAAACCAAATCCCCATTTATTCTAGAGTGTCTAACTAGTTAGAATATGTGTTAGATTGTGTTTTCAAGAGTTTTGAGTCAAGTTAGAACCAAATTTCGTCCAATTTTGTGTTTAGAGTCAAATCTGCCCAGTTTGTTGTTTTTTAGGCAGTTCTGAGTGTTTTCAGCTCATTGTGAGTCTTGTGAACTTGTTGTGAGTCTTTTGAGTTGAGTTAAGTGTTTAAAAACTTTGTTTTATTTATTTGAGTCAGTTTAAAGTGTTTAGCAATCCCTCCTAATCCCCGGTTTAAGAACGATCCCTACTTACCTATATGCTACAATTGTCAAAAGAGGGTTAATTTGTGCGTTAAGTTAATTTTCGCATCATGCTACCCTTGCCATGGCTTGCACTTGTTCCTCCTCGTGGAATTGCAACTTTTCATCCTCAGTTGGGGCTGATTTAGATTGTTGTGAGGTCGTTCCAACTTGTTTTCCACTTCGCAACATGATTGCTTTGGCAGATTCGAATCCTCCTTTTGGGTTAACAACGGTTGAACTAGGCAACTTGCCTTATTCTCTGAATTGGCCCATGAACTCCGCAATCTGCCCTACTTGCTACTCTAATTCATCAACCTTTTTGTCCCTATTTTGCATTCCCTGCGCCATAGAAGTTAGTAATTGAAAATTTTGATCATTATCTATGGACAAACCTGATTTGGATTGGGCAGGTTATGCTTGGGGTTGTGTGGGTGCATACGGCCTTTGGTAGAATCCCGGAGGTTGCTGCCTAAATGCGCTTTGTTGTTGGGGCTGTTGGGGCTCCCTCCATTTGAAATTTGGATGATCTTTCCAACCGGGATTGTATGTATTAGAGAAAGGATCACTCCTTGGTTGGTTTTGGCTCCCATAACCCACGGCATTGGCCGATTCCCACCCTCCGTTCTCAATCAATTGGGGGCACTTATCCATGAAATGTCCATTCATTGAGCACACGCCACAAACAGCCACACTTTGTACCTTTGGTATTTCAACCACCTGCGAAAGAAGAGAAGTAAGATTAGCCATTTGATTTTGAAGTTCGGAAATAGCACTTATCTCATTAACTTGTTGCTGCCGTGGTATGTCTCTTTGACCAACGCCTTCATATTGTTGAGTATTTAAAGCTCGGTTGGCAATAAGAGTCTTGGCAGCCATGGGCATTTTATCCACTAAAGCTCCTCCCGCTGAGGCGTCTAGCATTTGACGTTCAATTGGTAGAAGCCCTTCGTAGAAATATTGAAGAAGAAGCTCTTCCTTCATTTGGTGTTGTGGACATGAAGCAACAAGAGTTTTAAAACGTTCATAATAAGTTGGAAATGATTCACCCTGGTTTTGCTGAATACCACTAATCTTTTTGCGTAAAAGAATGACTCAAGAAGTTGGGAAAAACTTCGCCAAAAACGCTCGTTTCATACTCTCCCATGATGTGACAGTTCCGGGGGCTAGTTCATACAACCAATCTTTAGCCTTTTCCAAAAGAGAAAAGGGAAAAGCCTTCATCTTCAAAATGCTCCCATCAACATTCATCGGGGTCATGCTTGAGCAAACAACCTCAAACTCCTTCAAGTGTTTATTAGGATCTTCCATGGACAACCCATGGAACTTAGGAATATGGTGCAGTAAGCTAGACTATAATTCGAACTCGTCGGTCTTGTCTGGGGCTGCCCTTGGATATTGAATGCATAGAGGCATAGCATTGTCCAATCCCGAAGCGGAAAGCTCCTTGATTGTTCGATTGTCTGCTGCCATAGCTTGTTCTTCCTCAAAAATCTGAGTCGTGGTCTCCTCTTCCACTTGTACTTCGTCTTCTTCAAGATCTGGTGTAGGTTGAGGTGGTTGGGGCTTTTGTTTATTCCTCTTCTTTCTCAAAGTTCGCTCGAAATCGTCGTCAAAGTCTAAGATATTCTTACGAACCGATTGAGAACTTCGAGTCATAAACTAGTACCTAAAAACAAGAAAACAAAACAAGGTCAGCAACTAAACCCAAAAACACACGAAAATAAACAAAAAGAAATAACAAGGGATTAGCAACTTTGCTAATCCCCAGCAGCGGCACCAAAATTTGATGCGAAAATTAACTTAACACACAAATTAAACCCTCTTTTGACAATTGTAGTATATATGTAAGTAGGGATCGTTCTTGAACCGGGGATTAGGAGGGTTTGCTAAACACTTGAAACTGACTCAAATAGATAAAACTAAGCTTTAAAACACTTAACTAAACTTAAAAGGCTCAAAACAAGTTCACAAGACTCAAAATAAGCTAAAAACACTCAAAACTGCCTAAAAACACAAACTGGGCAGATTTGACTCTAAGCGCAATTTTGGACGAATTTTAGTTTTAACTTGACTCAAATCACTTCAAGACACAATCTAAAACAGGCTCTAACTAGTTTGACACTCTAAAATAAAGGGGGATTTGGTTTTGGACGAAAATAAAGTAAACAAAATAAGAACTAAAACTAGGCAAATTTGCACGAATTTGGTGGAAATAGATGGATGATGGGCTAGCTAAGAGGTCTTTCTCCACACATGACATACTTGCATACAAAACAATCTCCAGTTGCTTATTCAATGAATCATGAACCTCAACACCCCAAGTTAATTAGGTACGCTTAAATTAACCCTCAGATTTCCCTTAAGTCAATGAATTGAATGGAATTAGCGCATTGCAATCAAATTATTCCTCAAAGATCTTTAAATTCTTCGAAAATCATAAGTGTTGACGAGGCGTTCGTAACTATGAAAGCGCATGATACTTATGCCAAGAATTTACTTAACATGATTGTGACTAACAACCTTTACTACTTATGAATATAAGTTCACAACGATTAGGTGAAGCTCCCTTATATCCTAGCATCAGATTTATGCATGCAAATTAATTGTGCACTCTCAACCCACATAAGTAAATTGAATTCACAATTCATGAAATCACAACTGGAAGTAATCAAATTATATTGCAAATATAGCCATGGTTGTTGATGTATATTTCCTTCCTAATGCAAGAATATATTTAGTATAATGGCATAAGCAAGGGTGTCGAATCCACAGGGACTAATTGGACCTATGTAACTACTTGTTTGCAAGAAATCTAAGAAATGAATCAAACTAGTCTAAATAGGCAGATTTGAATCAAACTAATCAAACTATGCAGATTTGTTGTTTTAACTTGAAAGCATAAGAGAATGAAGTAAACACAAATCAATGAATCAACAACCAATATAATGAGATAGTATCAATGGAAATGAAACTAGGGATTCGATTTCACCATTGCTCAATTAAATCCATGTTTGTTAAGTTGGTTTATACTCCTTCATCTACAAATTTCTTGGGTTTGTTTCACTTGGATATGATCAACCATATGATGTGTGGATTTGATCAAATGTCTATAATCTTGAACCTAATTGTGATGTGCAACTTTGGTTCATAATCTAGAGTATGTAATGCACAAGAAACATTCAATAAACCAAAGGGAGCACTTGGCAGGATGTTTGCCAAGCTTTCCCTTCATTCATTCACAAATCCACCAATATTAGACATGATGTATGTTTTAATCTTGGCTAAATAACTTGTGGTTAACTCAAATGGAGATCAAGCATACAAATCAACTCACAAATTCACAATTATAACAGAGAATGAAGCAAGAACTAGGTAGACAAACTGAGCATTCTAACTTAATTACATAGCAAACTTTGCAAGGTTACATCGAATCCCTAGAGGAAGCTTAGTTACAATTCATGTTTACAAAAGATTTGACATAAAAGTATAAAACATGAATGAACATAGAATTGATAAGAATGAACCCTTGAAGCAAAACTGATGTTGAAGTCCTTGAAGAGTTCCTTGGTGTTGCTTCTCCAAATGTGGTGCGGATGAAGTAGATTGGTTTTGTTTGGATGGTTTCTGCCCTTAGGACAGAAATGGACAGAGAATGGAGTGAAGTAGGGGGGTTTTAGAGTGTGTAATGGACTGAAAATGAAGAGGGAACTTGCGGATGGGAAAGGGGGAGAATATGAGCAGTTTCTGTGAAAGGAAAAGAATGTAGAATGCAATGCAATGGAGAGGACGAATTAGAGTGAATGATGGACAGAAAATGGAGCCAAATAGAGTGTGTGTGATCCCCCAACATTCAGATTGGATCTAGGAGTTGTTTAATTCAGAGGGCAGAGCATCAATCAGATGGAATGATGGGTTTCTGAGTGTAGTGGACGCATGGCTTGGACAACCCTGCAAGAATGTGTTTTGTTTAATCAAAATGCATGTGTAAAGTCTGCCACAAGGGAGTGGAACCTGCAAAGGTGACTTGGACCACCAGAAAATGTTTATACACATCTGAAAATGAGAAGAACACACGGCATGGACAAAGGGATGGGTTTGATTTCTGAAATGATGGCATGAAATGGAATTTCTGGAATAAAGGATGCAAGGAATGGACATAATCTGCAGGTATGTGGATATTTAATCCAAGAAACATGTGCAAAGTGTTTGAACATGCATGTGAATGCATGTTTTGGTGTTGAAACCACCTAATCTGACTTCAATGCTTGTTTTATTTAGAATCACTCAATTTGGCCGAATTTCACCATATTCCTTCATTTGCCTTCCAATTGATCTTATTACACACTTGGCTGCACACTAACACCAAACAAAGTAAAATGCAACTAGTTTAATCCAAAAACAATACAAAAACGCCAAATAAGAAAGCTATACATGCATGCAAAATGTGACTATCAAATACCCCCAAACCTGGTTTTTGCTAGTCCTCGAGCAAACTTAAAACTAAAACACACAAAACTCAAACATCTAACTAAACCACTTTCGCTGGCTAAACGATTGCACTGAGCATGTGCAACAAGCCTTTGAACCCCTAGGTGTCCCTAGTTGGAGGAGTTGTGTCTCCTGAGGGTTTACAGTGATGACACCCACAAACATTTACAAAATCTGCAAACAACTTGGTTAAAACATGCTTTAAACAAACTAATAAGAACCAATGAAGATTCTGTCATTCATTCAACTCAAAAGATTGCCACTTCAAAGAATCGTATCAATTGTAACGTATAAAGATATTTCTCCATGTCTTACGACTTCAAGGTCACCATACCCAAATGCTTCAGATAGAATTCGCCTCAACTCTACTCCTCACAGAATCCACTCAAGTTTTCACTCAGATCTTAAGGTTTAGTCTCTCAACAACATATATGAGTGAAATTATGTAAAGGAAATCAAAATTCTCACATATGAAATCTGAAATGGAAGCACAGTTTCTGAGTAGATCTCATGAAATGAATCAGATGCTAAGAATATAGATAACACACACACTTACCATCACCCATGAATACATCCTCAATAATCAGCTAGGTCTTTCTCAAGATTGTAATGTAAGGCTTAGGTTATAGGTTACGAGAGAAGTGATATGAAGTACTAGAGCTTGGGGCATACCAAAGTGTTCTTGAGGATCATGCTCTTCAATTGCATTTGTTTTCTTTCTTCTTTGTTTTTGGCATCCAGGCCCTATGTCTTATAATGAGGAGATTTGGAACTTGTATCCATTTTAATTCTCTTCTTTTCTTTTTTTTTTTTTTTTTTTTATAACCCCCTTTTTTTTTAGAAGCATCTTCAACATAGGTGCCCTCGGTACATGCCACAATCTTGTTCTAAGCTCAATTTACCTTTAGTCTTCATCACCTTGGTATTCCCCAAACTATAAGGTATGGCTTGTAATGGGCTAGAATGGGTAGATTATGGTGTGGGTGATGAAAGAATTGGGCTAAAGTGTTTGGCTGCAACGAGGGTGAATGGAGCACACAAATGGGTAGGATTTAAGCCTTTTAGTAGTTAAACATGCGTAGCCTAACATCATCTCATTGAGTTCATTCATGAATGATACTAAATACATGGTATCTGCAAAGGAAAATGATTCTTAGCATCCAAACGAAATAGAAATAATGAGATCATTTAAAGTGAAAATGAAAGAAAAAGATAGGAGTAGAAACACTTTAAACCCTCTCAAATAAGCAATTAGGCTCAAAATAACTCACTAGGGTAGTCTCCACTATTCTTCTTCCAGAATTTGAGTATGGTACCTCTATCATCATAATTTCAAGAGTTATAGCTTTATAAATGACAACAAGATGTAACTCTTTTCCATAGCAACCCAATCGTTTGTTTTCAAACATAATCCTCATATACATTCGTATTAGCATGCAAAAACATTCTTAACCAACACTAACACCTCAAATAGGCACAAACACAAAACAACAAACACAAAACAAAACTTCCAAACCACCCCCAAACCTAATCTAAACATTGTCCTCGATGTTTAAACTTGTATGCAATGTAAGTAGGCAAAGAAAATAGAATGGTAACAAAATAAACACAACATAAAGAAAGAACACAAACCACACTAGGTTGCCTCCTAGCAAGCGCTTTATTTAATGTCTAGGCAAGACATGGTAGCTTGTTCATGGTGTTGAAAATTCAAGAACATCCACGACTTGATACACTTGCTCTTCATCCACTTTATCCAAGTATGGTTTCAATCGCTGCCCGTTGACTTTAAAAGAAGTGCCATTCTTCATGTTCTCTATCTCCACAGCTCCATGGGGAAATGTTTGCAAGACTTTGAATGGTCCCACCCACCTAGACTTCAATTTTCCTGGAAAAAGTCTCAAACGTGAGTCAAACAAAAGTACTTTCATACCTTGGTGAAACTCCTTCCTTAGGATGGCCTTGTCATGATAGAGCTTAGTCCGTTCCTTGTAGATTTTGGCATTCTCATATGCCTCATTTCTAAGCTCTTCCAACTCATTAAGTTGGAGCTTCCTTGCTACTCCAGCATCCTTGTAATCAAAGTTGAACTTCTTGATGGCCCAATATGCACGGTGTTCAAGCTCCATTGGCAAATGACAAGCTTTCCCAAACACAAGGCGATAAGGACTCATGCCAATGGGGGTCTTGTATGCTGTTCTATATGCCCATAGTGCATCATTTAACCTCAATGACCAATCCTTCCTTGTAGGGCTCACAGTCTTCATCAAAATGTTCTTGATCTCCCTATTGCTAATCTCCACTTGTCCTGAAGTTTGAGGATGGTACGGGGTTGCCACTTTGTGGTTGATGTTGTACTTCTTCATCAAGGATTCAAAAGGTTTGTTGCAGAAATGGCTGCCACCATCACTAATAATAGCTCTTGGGGTTCCAAACCTACAAAAAATCACATCTTTAAGAAAATTCAACACAACCTTATGATCATTAGTTCTTGTAGCAATGGCTTCAACCCATTTGGATACGTAATCCACAGCCACTAATATGTATAAGTAGCCAAAAGAAGATGGAAATGGTCCCATGAAATCGATTCCCCAAACATCAAAGAGCTCCACTACCAAAATGTTGTTCAATGGCATTTCATTTCTTCGACTAATGTTCCCCATTTTCTGGCACCTATCACATTTAGAGCAAAAATCAAAAGCATCTTTGAATAAAGTAGGCCAAAAGAAACCAGATTGTAAAACCTTTAGAGATGTCTTTTTGGCACCAAAATGGCCTCCACATGCCAATGTGTGGCTAAATGTTAAAATGCTTTGTTGCTCATTCTCTGGGACACATCTCCTAATGATTTGATCAGGGCAATATTTAAACAAATATGGTTCGTCCCAAACGTAGCGCTTCACCATAGCAAGGAACTTCTTTCTTTCCTGAAAAGAAAGGTCATTTCTCATTATACCACATGCAAGATAATTCACAAAGTCCGCATACCATGGTTCTTTTTCTTGAACAACAAAGAGTTGTTCATCTGGAAATGATTCATTTAGGGGCAAAGGTTGTCCCACTCCATGGTTTTCATTAAGCCTGGACAAATGGTCAGCCACAACATTATCACTGCCCTTCTTATCTCGAATTTCCAAGTCAAACTCTTGTAGTAAGAGTATCCATCTAATCAATCGTGGTTTAGCATCCTTCTTTGTCATCAAATACCTAATGGCTGCATGATCAGAAAACACAATAACTTTAGATCCCACAAGATATGACCTAAACTTTTCTAAGGCAAAAACAACAGCAAGCAACTCCTTCTCAGTTGTGGAATAGTTAAGTTGGGCATCATGCAGAGTCCTGCTTGCATAGTAGATCACATGTGGAAGCTTGTTAACCCTTTGCCCTAAAACTGCACCAATAGCATAGTCAGAGGCATCACACATTAATTCAAACGGTAATGACCAATCTGGTGCCATAATAATAGGGGCCGAGGTTAGTTCATTTTTCAAAGTATTGAATGCATCCATACAAGCCTTATCAAAATGAAATACAACATCTTTAGCTAACAGATTGCATAATGGACGAGTGATCATTGAAAAGTTCTTAATGAAACGACGATAAAAACCCGCATGGCCCAAAAAACTTCTTACTCCCTTCACAGTGGTGGGGGCTACCATATTGGTGATGACGTCAATTTTAGCTTTGTCCACCTCCATTCCTTTGCTAGAGATTACATGCCCCAAGACAATTCCTTGTTTCACCATAAATTGGCACTTCTCCCAATTGAGGACCAAATTTGTTTCCTGACATCTTTGAAGTACTAACGATAGATGGTTAAGACATTCATCAAAAGAGGAACCAAACACTGAGAAGTCATCCATAAATACCTCAATGAACCTTTCTACCATGTCAGAGAAGATGGCCAACATGCATCTTTGGAATGTTGCTGGAGCATTGCAAAGTCCAAAAGGCATTCTCCGGTATGCAAATGTGCCAAAGGGGCAAGTAAAGGTTGTTTTCTCTTGATCCTCCGGAGCGATTGCAATTTGATTGTAACCTGAGTAACCATCCAGAAAACAATAATGTGAGTAACCTGCCAATCTCTCAAGCATTTGATCTATGAAAGGCATAGGAAAGTAATCTTTTCTAGTGCTAGAATTCAACTTCCTGTAATCGGTGCAAACACGCCAACTGGTCGTGGGCTTTGTGGCCACAAGCTCATTGTTTTCATTCCTCATCACAGTGATTCCCACCTTCTTAGGCACCACCTGAATAGCACTCACCCATTTGCTATCAGAAATGGGATATATGATCCCCACATCTAACAATTTCAACACCTCATTCCTAACAACTTCCTTCATGTGTGGATTGAGTCTTCTTTGTGGCTCACGGCTTGTTTTTGCTCCTTCCTCCAAAAGGATCCTATGCATGCACATGGTAGGGCTTATTCCCTTGATATCTGCAATAGACCAACCAAAAGCTGATTTAAACTCTTTTAACACCCTAATTAGTTTATCTTCTTCAATTGGGGTGAGATCAGAAGCTATGATAACTGGAAGAGTTTCAAATTCAGCTAGATATGCATATTTTAGATGTGGTGGAAGTGGCTTAAGTTCAAGTTTTGGTGCCTTAACAGTGGAAGGAGTTAGATGTGATATTGATGATTCTAAAGGCTCAAAAATAGGTGAAACATGCAAAGGATACAATGCTAATGCTTCCAAGGCAGCCACTTCTTCCATGAGTGCATCCTCTTCATCAAACTCCTCTTGAGATTGACTCAAAACAGTTTGTAATGGATCATTAGATTGTGCCTGCAAGAACTTAGAGAAAACAAGTGAATCAAGCACATCAATGGCATAACAATCAAGAGAGGAAGAAGGATGAGCAAGAGATTCAAACACTTTGAATTGAACTGTCTCTCCTAACACTGTCATAGTGAGGAGTCCATTTTGCACATCGATGATGGTCTTGGCTGTGGCCATGAAGGGTCTTCCAAGCAATATTGGCAACTCTCGATCATGTATAGGAGTTTCTTCCATGTCCAACACTACAAAATCTGCAGGCAAGATTAGTTTATCAACTTGAACTAGAATATCTTCTACTATACCTCTTGGATATTTAACTGATCTGTCTGCAAGTTGTAATGAAATGGTGGTGGCTTTCAAATCTCCCAAACCTAGTTGAAGGTACACTGAATAAGGCATTAAGTTGATGCTAGCACCCAAATCAAGCATCGCCTTCTCTACTTTCTTGTCCCCTATGGTGATGTTGATAGAGAAACTGCCTGGATCCTTGAGCTTTGGTGGAAGTTTTCTTTGCAAAACTGCACTCACATTTTCAGACACCACTACCTTCTCATGTGGTCCATACTTCCTTTTGTAGCTGTTTAACTCCTTGAAGAATTTCCCATATGCTGGCATGTTCCTAATGACATCAAGCAAAGGTAAGTTAACATTCACTTTGCTTAGTATATCAAAAATTTCTTTGAATGACTTATCCTGCTTGCTTTTGGCAAGTCTTCCAGGGAATGGTATTGGTGGAGTGTATGGTTTCTCGGCCTTGTGAAGATTTGGTGCTTCCAATGAGGAAGTGGCATGGCTTGGTTCCTCAATTGATTTCTCATTGTCTCCTTGAGTAACACCTGCATTCACCTGATCATATTCATTAGTAACTTCATTGCCAACTCTATTATCAATAACCTTACCACTTCTAAGTGTAGTGATTGCTTTGGCTTGCTCTTGGTTCCTTTGGAGTATCACAGGTTGGCTTGGAAACTTCCCAACCTCTCTTTGGTTCAAGGCATCTGCAATCTGCCCCAATTGTGTCTCCATTTTGGTTAGGGCGGCTGAATGTTGTTGGAGTGTGTTATGGGTGGACTGTTGGAATTGCAAGGTGTTTTGGGCTAACAATTTAACTGTGTCCTCAAGGGTAGTGGCAGGTTTTGGTTGGAAATTTTGGGTTGGATTGTTGTTTTTCCATGAAAAATTGGGATGATCTCTCCAACTCGGGTTATATGTATTGGAATACATATCATTCCTTGGTCTTTGGTTGTAAGAATTCATGAGGTTCACTTGTTCTTGAACATACTCGGGGTAAGCTTCCCTAGATGGGCATTGGTGAGTAGGATGGTTTGGTATGTTGCAAATGGCACACACTTCATTTGCTTTTGGCACCATGTTGAGCACGGATTCAAGCTTCCTTTCTAGGTTAGCTACCTGCAACAAAAGCTCATGATTAGAACTTGTTTCATAAACTCCAACTTTCTTACCCCTTAAATCTTTGTGTTGAGCATTAGACCCCAACATCTCATAAATGTTATATGATTCTTGAGCATTCTTTTTCTTCAATGCTCCACCTGCTGCATTATCAACAGTTGATTGACAATTTTGGGTTAGTCCATCATAGAAAATTTGCATTTGTAAGTGAAAAGGTAACCCATGGTGTGGACATTGTATCAAGAGGCCTTTAAAACGCTCCCAACACTCATTGAAAGGTTCTCCATCATCTTGTTTGAAGTTGAAGATTTGTCCCCTTAATGTGGCTGTCTTTTGAGTGGAAAAGAACTTCTCCAAGAACTTCTTAGCCACGGCATCCCATGTAGTGAGGGAACCTGGTGTTAGAGTCATCAACCAACTCTTGGCCCTATCTTTCAAGGTGTAAGGAAACACTCTCATCCTCAAATTTGCTTCACTTACTCCCTGCAAAGGTAAACCACTCACAACATTGTAAAACTCTTTAATATGAGCTAAAGGGTCTTCATTATGTAAGCCATAAAATGAGGGAAACATATGAAAATGTGAAGATTTGAGATCATAGTTTCTAGCTTCTGTGGGCAGCAAGATGCATGAAGGTGAATTTGGTATGATTGGTTGAGCAAAGTCCTCCAAAGCTCGAAGCTCATCTAGGTTGCCCGCCATCTCTTCCTCTCTTGCCCAATCAAATTGCTCAGATTCTTTACTTGTTGAACTAGGTGAATTCCCTTCCTCTTCCTCAAGGTTAAAGGATGAACTTGATGGCACAAAGTTGTCCAAAGTGTGGCCCTTTAATCTTTCAATTCTTTGGCCTAACTCAACAAGTTTATTTGACATATACTACCTGAAACAAAGTAAAACAAATTTGAATGAAAATCAAGAATCTGCTTATAATGAAAAGAACAAAGTTTAACTAGCAAACAACAATGAAATGAACAAAAATAAACTTAAAAACGTTTGAAAATACTCAAGGGATGTGGAACTAAACGCTTAGAACACTTAAACAATCCAGAAAAACAAAACAGCAACTAGAAGACTCAAAATTGCCTAAAAACCACTTTCTGGGCAGTTTTGAGCACCTACACTAATTTGGACGAAATTGGATGGAAACTTGAATCAAAACACTTATAAACACAAATCAAAACACTTTCTAACTAATTTGGACAAAACAAAGACTCAAAGGACTCAAAACAGATTCACAAGACTCAAAACAAGCTAAAAACGCTCAAAACTGCCTAAAAACACAAATTGGGCAGTTTTGACACTAAACTCAATTTTGGACGAAAATTAGGTTTGAGCTTGACTCAAAATGCTTCAAAACACAAGATAAGACAGATTCTAAGCCTAAAACCTAACAAAATATAGGGGAAATTGTATTTGGACGAAATGCAATTAAATGGTCAGATTATAACAAAACCAGATTGTAAAGCAAGTTGATGTAAACCAATGGATAATGGAATGGCTAAGGGATTCTTTTCCACACTTAAAATTGTATGCAACTTAAATCAACTTCCAGTTATCAATTTGACAAGTTATGAACCTTGACACTAATCAAAATAACAAACAAGCAAACAAGCAATTACAAGGGACTGAAATCAGTCCCCGGCAACGGCGCCATTTTTGTTGATGTATATTTCCTTCCTAATGCAAGAATATATTTAGTATAATGGCATAAGCAAGGGTGTCGAATCCACAGGGACTAATTGGACCTATGTAACTACTTGTTTGCAAGAAATCTAAGAAATGAATCAAACTAGTCTAAATAGGCAGATTTGAATCAAACTAATCAAACTATGCAGATTTGTTGTTTTAACTTGAAAGCATAAGAGAATGAAGTAAACACAAATCAATGAATCAACAACCAATATAATGAGATAGTATTAATGGAAATGAAACTAGGGATTCGATTTCACCATTGCTCAATTAAATCCATGTTTGTTAAGTTGGTTTATACTCCTTCATCTACAAATTTCTTGGGTTTGTTTCACTTGGATATGATCAACCATATGATGTGTGGATTTGATCAAATGTCTATAATCTTGAACCTAATTGTGATGTGCAACTTTGGTTCATAATCTAGAGTATGTAATGCACAAGAAACATTCAATAAACCAAAGGGAGCACTTGGCAGGATGTTTGCCAAGCTTTCCCTTCATTCATTCACAAATCCACCAATATTAGACATGATGTATGTTTTAATCTTGGCTAAATAACTTGTGGTTAACTCAAATGGAGATCAAGCATACAAATCAACTCACAAATTCACAATTATAACAGAGAATGAAGCAAGAACTAGGTAGACAAACTGAGCATTCTAACTTAATTACATAGCAAACTTTGCAAGGTTACATCGAATCCCTAGAGGAAGCTTAGTTACAATTCATGTTTACAAAAGATTTGACATAAAAGTATAAAACATGAATGAACATAGAATTGATAAGAATGAACCCTTGAAGCAAAACTGATGTTGAAGTCCTTGAAGAGTTCCTTGGTGTTGCTTCTCCAAATGTGGTGCGGATGAAGTAGATTGGTTTTGTTTGGATGGTTTCTGCCCTTAGGACAGAAATGGACAGAGAATGGAGTGAAGTAGGGGGGTTTTAGAGTGTGTAATGGACTGAAAATGAAGAGGGAACTTGCGGATGGGAAAGGGGGAGAATATGAGCAGTTTCTGTGAAAGGAAAAGAATGTAGAATGCAATGCAATGGAGAGGACGAATTAGAGTGAATGATGGACAGAAAATGGAGCCAAATAGAGTGTGTGTGATCCCCCAACATTCAGATTGGATCTAGGAGTTGTTTAATTCAGAGGGCAGAGCATCAATCAGATGGAATGATGGGTTTCTGAGTGTAGTGGACGCATGGCTTGGACAACCCTGCAAGAATGTGTTTTGTTTAATCAAAATGCATGTGTAAAGTCTGCCACAAGGGAGTGGAACCTGCAAAGGTGACTTGGACCACCAGAAAATGTTTATACACATCTGAAAATGAGAAGAACACACGGCATGGACAAAGGGATGGGTTTGATTTCTGAAATGATGGCATGAAATGGAATTTCTGGAATAAAGGATGCAAGGAATGGACATAATCTGCAGGTATGTGGATATTTAATCCAAGAAACATGTGCAAAGTGTTTGAACATGCATGTGAATGCATGTTTTGGTGTTGAAACCACCTAATCTGACTTCAATGCTTGTTTTATTTAGAATCACTCAATTTGGCCGAATTTCACCACATTCCTTCATTTGCCTTCCAATTGATCTTATTACACACTTGGCTGCACACTAACACCAAACAAAGTAAAATGCAACTAGTTTAATCCAAAAACAATACAAAAACGCCAAATAAGAAAGCTATACATGCATGCAAAATGTGACTATCAATGGTTTCGAAATTCCCCCTAGCTAAGAGGGGATTAGTTCCTTATACTCACAAATCAAAGATTCTTGAATTTAAACATTGAAAACACAAGAAAGATTACACCTAAACGTTCCAGCAACTCCAATTCGAATGGCATGCACGTCCAAGGGCTCACCTGCTTCTTCCTTACTGCGGCACAAGGTGTGGTTGGTGGTTTTGGGGGTGATGAATGGTGTATTCTTGCTTAGGATGATAAATGGTGGCTGATGAGGGTGAAAGGTTGCGGCAGATTGTGTATGGAAGTGAATGGATTGAATGAATGATGTATAATGAAGTCTAGGGCTTGCGGCAAGGGTTTTCTGAATGGCATGAGGGTTCCCCCGAAATTGTGGCTGAAAATATGAATATATAGGTTCGGCCAACCCTAGGGTTAATCAGATTAGGGTTACAACTTAGCAGATTTTAAGGATTGGGGCTCTAGGGTTCGGCACAATTAATTAAATCCACTTAGGAGAGGGTTTGGCCCAATTAATTTCAGAAAAAGATTTGTATAACCCAAATCCACAAGGAATAAGGCCTAATAAATCAGAATCCACAAGGGAAAATGGATAGAGGGGTGCGGAAAATATTGGAGGGAAAGGAGAGTGGATTGCAAGGCAAGGCAAGGCTTTCTAGAAGGGAATAGGCGCCACCTTTGTAGGGTTTCTAGAACCAATGTGTTTTGTGGCTGATTTGGGACTTGTAGAAGAGAATGCTTCTAGAAATAGGTTCTAGAAATATATATTTAGGTCCCCTTGCAACTAAGATTAAGGCCTGATGAGGTTAGAATAGGATAAGATAAGATAAGGTTGGATAAGGTTAGATAAGGTTTTGGATAATGTTTCCTCTTTTGAGCTGATTCCTTATCTTCTTTGTCTTTAATTTAATTTCTTCATCTTCTTATCAGATTCCTAGCCTTTTGAACTCCAAATTCGCCCATCCATCTTGGCCCATACATGTGCTATCCATTTAGTGCCCAAAACTGCTCCAAAATGCACTTTCTTGCTACTTTAACCCTTTGGACCTACAAACACATGAAAATAACTTGAAATACTACATTAACTAAGAAATAACAAGACAAATGCACAAGAACAAGCTAACTAAGTCACATAAATATGCTCCTATCACAATGGTTTAAATTCTAGAGTGGGTGCCTGAATCATCAACAACCTGTTAGTAGAAAACAAAATTGAAATTCAAGGAAATAGCTTACCTATGTGCTCCGACAAGAACTCAAGGACAAACACTACTTCTTTAAACGTTTCAGGAACTTTGCACTCGACTAGATTTAGTGTGAGGGTTGCAACTTGTCCCGTGTCATAAAATCCAACTTCTTTGGGATTGGTTGTCTCAAGTACATCCTCTTTGATGAATTCTTGATATTCCCCAACCACTTCTTCCTCTTGAATCATTCTTCTTGTTGTACAAAGTCCTTTGAACAATTCAATACATTCTAGAACTTGATTTGTTGTACCAAGAATCGAGATATTACTTTGCACCTTTGGAAGGGCTTCTAAGATGTCTTTTTCACTTTCTTCATGAACTTGCAAGGAATATGGACATTTGGTGGAATGGGGTTAGAAAGAATTGAAGTTGGAACAACTTTACCTGAATTGGATGGTGTAAGAGCCTTAGAAGGCTACTGCAAGGGTTGTTCTACCCTTGTTGTGGCTTTGGCATCCTCTTCTTCCTCGAGCAGCAACTTTTCGTTCTCATTTTGACTTAATTTGGACGTTTTTGAACTTGTTCCAATCTCCTTGCCACTTCTCAACGTGATGGCGTTGGCGGTTTCAAAACCTCCCGTTAAATTTACAATAGTTGAGTTGGAGAGTTCATTTTGTTCTTGAATTTGCCCTATGAATTATGCGATCTGCCCCATTTGCTTCTTCAATTCGTGCACCTTTTTAGCTCGATTTTGCATTTGTTTGGTTTGATTTTGTAAATCTTGAGTTAAAGAAGTTAGTGATAGGAGCATATTTATGCGACTTAGTTGGCTTGTTCTCGTGCATTTACGTTGTGTTTCCTTAGTTATTTTAGTCTTTTAAGCCATTTTCGTATGTTTTCAGGATCTAAGGGCTAATGGAGCAAAGAAGTGCATTTAGGGCCTTTTGGAGCACTTTTGGGCTAAGAATGGATAGCTTATGCATGGAGCCAAAGTGTTGGACAAAATTGAAGGCCTTGTATGCACTTAGGACATAAAACAAAGGGCCTAGCCCATTCTATTCCCAAAAACCTACAAATTTCAGCTATGCACCCATCCTTGCCGTGGAAACTCCATCCCAATTCCATGCAATCTTCATGATTGCAGCCACATGCATTCATCCTATCATTTTCTGCATATTCACTTCCATATTCCCTTTTTAATCCACTTGCATTCTTAATCATTCACCCTAGCTTGTATCCACATGCTTTCCCAACAAACAAATCAGCCACATGCACACCAAACCCCCCATTGCCATGCATCCCTTGCATTTCCAGCATTCCCATTTGCATTTTCAGATTTCCACCAACCAATTTAGTTGTAGCCACATGCATTCCCTTCTTTATTCCTAGCTGCCATTCACATGTTCTCCCAACCATTTTCTCCCTATAAAACCATGTAATGCATTCATACAATTCATTCCATTCACCACACCACAACACAACACACAACACAAAATCCCCATTCTTGCCGTGCACACCCCTTCCAGTTTTCCAGCATTCTCTCCTCCATTGCAGCCACTCCAACCACTCCCCACTCCATTCAACATACACCTAAAGTCCTAAACATTTCCTTAGACCTTGTGCTACAACAAAGAGGAAGAGAAGAGGGCCTAAACGTTCATACAATTCAAGTTTGAGTTGTTGGAATGTTTAGGTGTTTCTTTGATTTCAATGTTTAAATTTACTTCTCTTTATCTTGTACGTATGAGGAACTAAACCCCCTTTAGCTAGGGGGTGATTCGAAACTATGTTTATACTTGCAATATGAATTGATTACTTTCGTTGGAATTTCATAAGTTGTGGATTTAATTCGTTTAACCGTTTGATTGATAACTTATTTATGTATGTTTATTGAGAGTGCACGCTTAATTTTCATGCATGAATATGACGCTAGAATATAAGTGAGTTTCACCTAATAGTTACGAACTTATATTCACAAGTAGTGGAGGTTGCTTATAAACAATCGCGTTAACGAATTCTTGGCATAAGTTTCATGCGTATTCCATAGTAACGAATGCCTCGTCAACACTTATAATTTTCATTGAACTTAATGATCTTTGTTGAATGTCTCTATCATGCGTATTCCATAGTTAGGGACTTTGATTAAGAATAATTTGGTTGTAATGCGTATTCCATTCAATCCAATGAATCTAGGGAAATCTGAAAGTTAATTTAAGCGGACCTAATTAACTTGGAGTGTTGAGTTTCATAATTTATCGAAAGACCAACTGAGAATCAATCTTGTATGCAAGTGTAACATGTGTGGAGAAGAACCCCTTGGCTATTCCATCATCCATATTTTCATCACATTCATATTTACGTTTTGCCTTTAATTACAATTTGTGCATTTTAGTTAATTTTCGTCAAATCAAACCCCCCCTTTACTTTCTTGTTCTTTAATGCTTAGAATCTGTTTAGTTTATGTTTTAAAGTATTTTTGAATTCCTTGAGTCTAGTATAGTGTTTTATATTGTGTTTTTACGTTTTTGAGTCAAATCCAAGTGATTAACAATCCCTCCTAATCCCCGGTCCAGAACGATCCCTACTTACATACTTACTACAATTGACAAAAAGAAGGTTTAATTTGTGTGCGTATAAATCTCGCATCAAATTTTGGCGCCGTTGCCGGGGATTAGCAACTTTGCTAATCCTTTGGATTGTTTACTTTCTGTTTATTTGTTTATTTTGTTAAAGTTTCTGACCTTGTTTTATTTTTCTTATTTTAGGTACTAGTGTATGACTCGGAGGTCTCAACCGATTCGTGAGGATATCTCGAACTTTGACAGTGATTTTGAGAGGACTTTGAGACGAAGGAAGAAGCACCACGAATCAAATCCACTAAGCCCAGGACCTGAGCTTGAAGAACAAGTCCCAGAAGAGAAGGAGAAACCCACGGCAAGGGTAGTTGAAGAACCCCAAGGCATGGCCGTGGACAACCGGACACTCAAGGAGCTTTCTGCTTCGGGATTGGATAATGCCGCACCCTTGTGTATCCAATATCCCCTACCAGCCGAAGGCAAGACCGAGGAGTTTGAGTTGAAGTCAAGCTTGCTCCACCACATTCCGAAGTACCATGGATTGTCCATGGAGGATCCGAATAAGCACTTGAAGGAATTTGAGGTAGTGTGTTCAAGCATGACTCCAGTCAACATCGACGGAAGTATTCTGAAGATGAAGGCTTTTCCATTCTCTTTAATGGACAAAGCCAAGGATTGGTTGTACGACTTAGCTCCCGGAACCGTCACATCTTGGGAGAGCATGAAGAGGGCATATCTGGAGAAGTTTTTCCCAACTTCTCGGATCATCCTTTTACGAAAAAGGATAAGTGGAATCCAACAAGAAGAAGGTGAGTCCTTCTCCACGTATTATGAACGTTTTAAATCTCTTGTTGCTTCATGTCCACAACATCAGATGAAGGAGGAGTTGCTTCTGCAATACTTCTATGAGGGGCTCCTACCAATTGAACGTCAAATGCTCGATGCCTCGGCGGGTGGAGCATTGGTGGACAAGACACCCAGGGATGCCAAGGTTTTGATTGCTAACCGAGCATTGAATGCTCAACAATACGAAGGAGTAGGCCAAAGAGGGCCCCCACGGCAGCAAGTACATGAGGTAAGTTCCACACCCGACATTCATTCACAGTTAGCTAATCTTACTTCCATTATGTCTCAGATGGCCGAAGGAATGAGGGTGCAAGGACCAATTGTATGCGGAGTGTGTTCTATCCAAGGACATGCTTCTGAGAAGTGCCCACAACTCATTGAAAATGGTGGATGGGAAAGCGCAAATGCAATTGGGTTTCAAGGCCAAAATCAACCGAGGAACGATCCTTATTCCAACACATATAATCCCGGTTGGAGAGACCACCCAAATTTCAAATGGAGGGAGCCCCAACAATCTCAAAACCAAGGAGGCTTTAGGCAACAACCCCCTGGGTTCTTTTCCAAAACCTACGGCCCACCCCAAAATCAAGCCCAATCCGGCCCAAGTGCCTCAGGTACGTCTCTTGACAATGATGCACTTCTTAAGATACTAACTAAGTTGTCTAATGGGCAGGACGATCAAGCTAAGGCTATGCAAAACCAAGACAAAAGGGTGGATCAATTGGAGAAACAAATGGGGCAAATTGCCGAGTTTATGGGGCAGTTTCGTGAACAAGGAAAGCTCCCTAGTTCCACCGTTCCAAATCCAAAGGGAAACTTCGAAAGTGCAAAGGCCATAACCTTGAGAAGTGGAAAAGAGATTGGGGCAGATCCTACACCATCACAATCAGGTCCCAAAGGTGATGAAAACTTGCAAATTGAAGAGGAAGAATCAAGCAAACCCATGGCAAAGGTGGGAGAGTCTTTGCCGCAAGTTCCTAGTGCCCCAAAGCTGTCTAAATCGGCCAAAAAGGGTAAGAATGTGTCAAATTCGGTTTCTACTAATGCTTTTCCTTCGAATGCTCCTTTTCCTAGTAGGTTTATGCAAACAAGGAAGGAAGAAGCTGAAAAGGACATCCTTGAGACATTTAGGAAAGTTCAAGTGAACATACCCTTGTTGGATGCAATCAAGCAAGTCCCTAGATACGCCAAGTTTTTGAAGGAGTTGTGCACCACTAGGAAGAGGATGTCGACCAAGGAAGTGGTAAAAGTAGGTGAGAATGTGTCCGCCATCTTGCAACGCAAACTACCTCCCAAATGCAAAGATCCGGGTAGTTTCACCATTCCTTGTGTCATAGGTAACACTAGATTTGAATCTGCCATGCTTGACTTAGGTGCTTCTATAAATGTTATGCCATATTCCATATATGCATCTATGAACCTAGGAGCATTGAAAAAGGATGGTGTTATCATACAATTGGCCGATAGATCTAATGCCTATCCAAAAGGAGTTTTGGAAGATGTTTTGGTGCAGGTTAATCATTTGATCTTTCCGGCGGATTTCTATGTCCTTGAGATGGATGAATCGGATCATGCACCCTCGCTGCCCATTCTACTTGGAAGGCCATTCATGAAAACGGCCCGGACTAAGATTGACGTGTTTAATGGAACTTTGTCCATGGAATTTGATGGGGAAGTTGTTAATTTCAATCTTTCCGATTCTATTAAGTATCCTAGTGAAGATCATTCATGTTTCTCTCTTGATACTGTTGACTCTTTGGCGCAGGGATACCTTGAAGATTTGAATGATGATATGCTTGAAAAAGTCATTACAAGTGGTGTAGAAGTCAAAACCAAGGGAGCAACATCCATGCAACCCCACGGCACAAATACATTATCCTATGCCGTGCCTCCTAGTGAGGATTTTCTTGAAGTAGTTGCTGCCCTTGAGTCATCACCAATACATGATGGTAAGTTTCCTAACAAAGAGTCCATTCCCATTTCGACTAACAAGTTGCTTCCATCCATAATTCAGGCACCTATCCTTGAACTCAAACCTTTGCCAAGCCATTTGAAGTACATTTTCTTGGGAAAAAATGAGACACTGCCTGCCATCATATCATCATCCCTCACGGCACAAGAGGAGGAAAAACTCATGCATATGTTGAAGGAGTACAAATCTGCCCTAGGATGGACATTGGCCGATATCAAAGGTATAAGCCCCACAACTTGTATGCATCACATATTTCTTGAGGAGGGGACCAAACCAACTAGAGAGGCTCAACGCCGTCTTAACCCTCCAATGATGGAAGTTGTGAAAAAGGAGATAATCAAACTTCTTGATTGTGGAGTCATTTATCCTATCTCCGATAGTCGTTGGGTTTCACCTATCCAATGTGTGCCTAAGAAATCCGGAGTGACAGTTGTGGAGAATGCCGAGAATGAGCTTGTACCTATGAGAATCCAAACCGGTTGGCGTGTATGCATCGATTATAGGAAGATAAATGCCACCACAAGGAAGGACCACTTCCCATTGCCGTTCCTAGATCAAATGTTGGAAAGGTTAGCGAGTCATTCTTTTTATTGCTTTCTTGATGGATATTCAGGTTATAATCAAATTGTCATTGCCCCGGATGATCAAGAAAAGACCACTTTTACTTGTCCCTTTGGAATATTTGCATATCGACGCATGCCATTTGGTTTGTGCAATGCCCCTGCCACGTTTCAAAGGTGTATGGTAAGCATATTTTCTGATTATGTTGAAAGGATTATTGAGATATTCATGGATGACTTTAGTGTTTTTGGTGATTCTTTTGATAAATGCTTGGATAATCTCACTTTAATCTTGAAACGTTGTGTTGAAACAAACCTTGTTTTAAATTGGGAAAAATGCCATTTTATGGTTAAACAAGGTATTGTTTTGGGTCATATAATCTCTGAAAAAGGAATTGAAGTTGATAAGTCTAAAGTAGATCTTGTACGCTACTTACCCTCTCCTACTTCGGTTAGAGAGGTTCGTTCTTTTCTTGGTCATGCAGGATTCTATAGACGATTTATCAAGGACTTTTCCAAGATTGCACAACCCCTATGCCGCCTCCTCCAAAAAGATGTGTCTTTTGAGTTCAACGAGGCATGCGAAAAGTCATTCAAGCATCTCAAAGAGCTCCTAACCACGGCACCCATCATAACTCCCCCGGATTGGTCCATTCCATTTGAATTGATGTGTGATGCCTCGGATTATGCACTTGGGGCTGTTTTGGGTCAAAGGAAAAATAAACAGTCACATGTTATTTATTATGCTTCCCGCACTTTAAATGATGCTCAATTGAATTATTCTACAACCGAAAAAGAACTCTTGGCGGTTGTATTTGCTTTAGATAAGTTTAGATCATATCTTATTGGCACTAAAGTAATTGTTTTCACTGACCATGCAGCCTTGAAGTATCTTTTCACCAAAAAGGAGGCCAAACCAAGGCTCATTCGTTGGATGCTCCTACTTCAAGAGTTCGATATTGAAATTAGGGACAAGAAAGGTTGTGAAAACGTGGTGGCTGACCACTTGAGTAGATTGGTGCGTGAAGAAGAATCCCTCCCCATTTCTGAGACGTTTCCGGATGAACAACTTCTGTCCATTGAGGTAAGTACCCCTTGGTATGCCGATTTGGTCAATTTCTTGGTGACTAAGCAAGTTCCTAACACCCTAAGCAAGGTCCAACGTGATAAATTGATACATGATGCAAGATTTTATGTGTGGGATGATCCATATCTATGGAAATATTGCCCAGATCAGATTATTAGAAGATGTGTGCCAACTTCTGATTTTAACTCAATTCTAGCATTTTGTCATTCTTATGCATGTGGAGGACACTTTGGCACTCAAAGAACAGCACTTAAGGTGTTAGAATGTGGTTTCTATTGGCCTACCATCTTTAGGGATGCTAGAATATTTTGCATGTCTTGTGATAGATGCCAAAGAACGGGCAATATTGGTCCTAAACAACAAATGCCACAAACCCCCATTTTTAGTGTTGAAATCTTTGATGTTTGGGGTATTGATTTTATGGGTCCCTTTCCTTCGTCACATGGGTTTCTTTATATATTGCTTGCTGTGGACTATGTGTCGAAATGGGTGGAAGCAAAAGCCACCCGAACTAACGATTCTCGAGTGGTTGCAGATTTTGTGAAAACTAACATTTTTGCAAGGTTTGGAATGCCACGAGTGCTAATCAGTGATGGAGGTTCCCATTTTTGTAATCGAACCATCGAGGCGTTGCTCAAGAAATACAATGTCACGCATAAGGTGGCCACACCTTATCATCCTCAAACGAGCGGGCAAGCCGAGGTTTCGAATAGGGAAATCAAGCAAATTCTTGAGAAGACCGTGGGGCCTACAAGGAAGGATTGGAGTTTGCGCTTAAACGATGCATTGTGGGCGTATCGCACTGCCTACAAAACTCTCATTGGGATGTCACCTTTTCGGCTCATCTATGGGAAGCCATGCCATCTTCCCGTCGAACTAGAGCATCGTGCACATTGGGCCGTCAAAACATTCAATATGGACCTTGAAGCCGCAGGTTTACATAGGAAGCTTCAATTGTGTGAGCTTGATGAAATCCGAAATGAAGCATATGAGAATGCCCGGATTTACAAGGAGAAAACAAAGGCATTCCATGACAAGATGATTCGTGCCAAGACGTTCTCTATTGGGCAAAAAGTGTTGTTGTTCAATTCTCGCCTTCGGTTGTTTCCAGGTAAGTTGCGTTCCAAATGGGTTGGTCCTTTTATTGTCACTAATGTTTTCCCTCATGGTGCAGTACAAATCAAAAGTTCAAGGACGCAGCAAGAATTCAAAGTGAATGGGCATCGATTGAAGCCCTATTACGAGACGTTTGAGGAGCATGTCGTGGAGGAGGTACCCCTCCATGCCGTGGAACCTAGTCAAGCTTAAACGGAGGTACCGTCCGGCTGCACGACGTAAAAGAAAGCGCTACTTGGGAGGCAACCCATGCATTCAACAAAGGAAGACTTAGAAAGCACTCCAATTCCAGATTCCTAAAACTCTTCTCTTTGTTGCTTTTTCGTTTCTGCCATGTTAGGTTGTTTAGTTGTTATTTTGTTTGTTTGTTGTTAATTGTGTGAGAATATGATTGTAACATTGAGAAAATGTTTGGTTTATTGATAGGCACTGCTAAACAAAGAAAGATGGAGCCTTCACAAAGGGCGTTTACTTAAAGCCCCACTACTGGGCAAAACTCTAGAAGCAGGAGGCATAGATGTGGAAGGCATCGGAGTAGAAGGCATCGGGGTGGAAGGTATCGGAGCGGGAGGCATCAAAGAAGAGGCCTCAATACTTGGCCAAACGCTGGATGAGCCCGGAAAAATGTGCCTCTGGATGTAAGCCGCAAGCCTTTGACGGTCACTTTGCATTCGACCATTGGATTCTTGCAGCTCATCAAGCTTCCTCTTCATGCCCGTCGAATAGTTGTTTGCAAGCACATGCAAACTTCTATTCTCGTACTTAAGCAGTTTGATCTCTTGCTTAAGACTTTCCACCTCTGCCATCAATGATTCCACCTGACGGGTGCGGGCAAGTGATAGAAGCATATTCATGCGACTTAAATGGCTTGTTCTCGTGCATTTACGTTATGTTTCTTTAGTTATTTTAGTACTTTAAGCTATTTTCGTGTGTTTGTAGGTCCAAAGGGCTAAAGGAGCAAAAAGATGCATTTTGGAGACTGTTGGAGCACTTTTGGGCTAAGGATGGATAGCTTATGCTTGGAGCCAAAGTGTTGGACGAAATTGAAGACCTAATTGAAGACCAAAGTGTTGGAACCTTGTTCCCTTTAGTTTTAGGACATTTAAACCTTTCCTAATCCCAATCATGCCATGCATAACACACATCCATTCTAACACATTGTCATTGCACATGCATTTCCTTCATTAATTAAGTCACTTATCATATCATACACTAAATTAATTAACCCACATGCATCCATAATAATTCCTACACATGTGCCGTGACTCTTCAATCCCATTTCCAGATTTTCCTTTGCATTTCCATAAATCAAATCAGCCACATGCACATGCACTTATTCCACTTCATCATTACACCACATTCTCTCTCTTTAATTCCACATGCAGCCACACCTTCACTCACATGCACCATTCAAACATACACCCAAACAACCACCAGAAATCTGCCCATGCCGTGAGGTTCCCATCAGAAAATCCACTTCATTGCACATGCATTCCATTCATAAATAATTCACATGCATCCTTTAATTCATTTTCAGCAAAATTCCTCTCAAAACCGTGCACATTCTCCTTTCAATTCAGCCAAATCACATGCATCTTGGCAGATTTCACATGCACACACATGCAATTCCATATTTCACATGCTTTCCTAGCTGTTTTTTTTCATCATTAACCATCCACTTGCATGCTTAAACAAACAGCCATATACACCTCCATTCCTCCTATAAAAACCCTTGCATTCATTCTCATTCATTCACAATTCATCACACACTTCCATTTCAGAAATTCATCCATTGTACATACCACAAACACTTCCCCCTTTTGTGCCGTGAGTTTCCCTTATAATCCAACCACCATCCTTCCATTTCTACCACTCCCCAAACCATTCACACCATCAAACTATCCCTAGACCTTGTGCGAAGACGAAGAGGAAGAGAAGAGTGCCTAAACGTTCATACAATTCAAGTTTGAGTTGTTGGAATGTTTAGGTGTTTCTTTGATTTCAAGGTTTAATTTCAATACTCTTTGTTTTGTACGAATGAGGAATGGAAGATAAGAGGGCCTAAACGTTCATACAATTCAAGTTTGAGTTGTTGGAATGTTTAGGTGTTTCTTTGATTCTCTTTGTTTTGTACCATGAGGAACTTTCTCTTTCGATGTAGCTTTGCAAGAGTGCAATGTAGTTAATTCAGAATTCTCATTTAATCTATCTATTTCTTGTTTCATTCTCCGATTTAATTGTGACTTAGTGTGTTGATTTTAATGCTTGATCATCATTTGAATTAACCACAGGTTGTTTAGCCAAGATTAAAGCACACATCATGCATAATCTTGGTGGATATGTGAATGAATGAAGGGAATGTTTTGCAAACATCCTGCCGAGTGTTCCCTTTGGTTTTGTGAAAGTTTCTTATGCACTACATATTCTTGATTAGGAACCAAAGTTGCACATCACAATTAGGTTCATGATTAGGGACATTTGATCAAGTCCACACATCATATGGCTGATCATATCTAAGTGAAACAAACCCAAGAAATAAGTAGAGGGATGAGTATAATCTGACTTAACAAGCATGGACTTGGCTTAGCAATGGTGAAATCGAATCTCTAGCTACATCTCTATTTGTGCTATCTCATTTCATTAGTTGTTGATTCATTCATTTTGTGTTTACTTCTTTTCCTTATGCTTTAATTTACAATCTGTCATTTAGTTTAATCAAAACATAAATCCCCCTTTACTTTAATGTCAAATTAGTTAGAAATCATTTTAGTTTGTGTTTTTAAGAGTCTTGAGTCAATTTATTACCCAATTTCGTCCAAAGTAACCAAAGTGCTCAAATCTGCCCAGAAAGTGATTTTAAGGCAGATTTGAGTGTTTTGGGTAATGTTTGAGTCTTTTGGTTTGTTTTAGTGTTTTAAAGTTTAGTTTTGCATTCTTTGAGTCTAGTATAGTGTTTCATATTGTTATTTTACGTTTTTGAGTCAAATCCAAGTGGTTAATAATCCCTCCTAATCCCCGGTCTAGAACGATCCCTACTTGCACCTATACTACAATTGTCAAAAAGAGGGTTTAATTTATGCGCGTATAATTCTCGCGTCAAATTTTGGCGCCGTTGCCGGGGATTAGAAAATTTGCTAAATCCTTGGATTGTTCGTTTTTATTATGTATTTTAGTTTTAGTTTCTGATTTGTGTTTTGTTTCTTGTTCTAGGTACTAGTTTATGACTCGGAGTTCTCATCCGATTCGTGAACATATCCTGGAGTGATTGGGTTCTTCGTCCGGCTGCAAGACATAAAAGAAAGCGCTACTTGGGAGGCAACCCAATGCACTAAATAAAACAAAGCATGTTCATAAAAAAAAAAAAAAAAAAAAAAAAAAAGATACTAAACATGGAGAAAGTTGGAGCTTCACAAAGGTTGTTTACGTGAAGCCCCACTACGAGGCGTCGGAGCGGAAGCCATCGGAGCGGGAGGCATCGGAGCAGAAGCCATCGGAGCGGAAGGCATCGGAGCTAGAGCATTCCAGGCCTCAATACTTGGCCAAGCGCTGGATGACCCAGGAAAAATATGCCTCTGGAAGTAAGCCGCAAGCCTTTGACGGTCACTTTGACGGTCACTTTGCATACGACCATTGGATTCTTGCAGCTCATCAAGCTTCCTCTTCATGCCCGTCGAATAGTTGTTTGCAAGCACATGCAAACTTCTATTCTCGTACTTAAGCAGTTTGACCTCTTGCTTAAGACTTTCCACCTCCGCCATCAATGATTCCACCTGACGGGAGCGGGCAAGCAGGCGTTGGCCCATGTTGGACACAGAACTCGCACACTGAACACTAAGTGCGAGGGACTCTTGAACGGCCAACTCATCGGACCGTCCTGACAGCAGCCTACTATCTTTTGGAGTAAGGAGGTTTCTAGCTACTATTGTAGCTGTTGTGGCGTCCTGCATCACGGAGTCTTCACCTGTAAGAAGACCGTTAGAAGATAAAAAAGAAGGACGCCATACATTACCTTGACGGGGCGCAACCGGATCGCTGCTGAGACTCAAATCTAAGCTAAGGTTCGATGGGTTTGCCATTTTTCAAAAGTGTTCAAAGAGATGGGGTGGTTGGAGTTAATTCTCAAAGGGCCGGAGTCGATTTTCAAAGAATGGGAAATCTTCAGAGTGTGTTTGTTGTGGTGATCGATAGCTCTATAAGAAGCCAAGGCGACGCGTCCATCGATTCAAAAAGCCGGAATTTCCGGCGTAAGTTAGGCGACGCGTTCTCGGCTTTTCAGAAACGCGTTCAACTTTGTCAAAAGTTCACGTGGAGGTCATCATCGCAGCTACACTTTTGCCGACAAGCGTAAATTTCGGCGACGCTTTCTCTGCTTTTCAGAAAACGCGTGCGACTTTGTCAAAAGAGCTCTGACAGAGCCGCGTACGCACTACTACGTGTCGTGCAGAAATCGAAGGGGCGTCGTGCAGAAATCGAAGAGGCGTCCGTTCAGAAATCGAAGAGACGTTTGTCGACACGGGTAAAAGAACAATACCACCACTTAATATTATCTCTATATATGTCGACCTTCATCTTTTATGGCAAGGCAAACCTGAAGAAAATGCCCAACTCTTCCTCACCTCTGAGGGCGCACTCCCAGCGAAGCCTCTTGAAATACTCAATTTTTTCTCCCCCAAAGAAGATACCAGAAACCTGGAGTACAAATGAGGCAGAAGGAAACGGTCGATCGAAGCATGTGGAGACAACCACACCAAATACATGTGCTGCTTCATTCGCCGTTTCTTCAAAAGCAAAGGTATCTCATATCATCATGGTCTAAAGCAAAAGTATCTCATATCATGCTCTTTCCCTGTCCTTTTCTTTGTCCTTGTTATTACTCGCATGGCAAAGTAAACAAAAGCAATCAGAGGCACTTGGAGCCAGTCTTCTGTTCTGGAACCGACTGCCTGGAATCCATTCCTGATTGCTTACCTAGAGTTGCTCTCGAGTAGTCATCTTCAACGGTTGACACACTTCCGGAGAAGGGACCACTTCTGCAAAGGGAGCAAGCAAGGCAAGTGAAAATGATACATTGAAGCATGTGGAGACAAACATAGGCTGAGTTATCCTCCAACCCTTTTCAATACGAATTGGAAAGATTGAACAAAGAAACAGACCAAAGGAGTAAGCTCAGACCTTCGGGGGAGACCAAAAGAAGCCTGCTGCCCAGTTCAAAAGTAGCACAAAGGAAAATCAACGATGGGAGCAGCGCAGTTCAAGAGTAAGCCTGTGGAATCACAAAGATCAAAGCCTCAATGCAATCACCAAGGAGAAGATGGAATTTACACTCTATAACCAGATTTGCGTCTCTAAACTCTTCTCTTTGTTAATTACATTCTGCCATGTTTAGTATGTTTAAATGCTTTTTGTGTGTTTACTTATGCTTTGTGTGAATCTATGCTTAAAACATTGAGGACAATGTTTGATTTAAGTGTGGGGGGGTAACTAATGTTGTTAATGCAAATTCGTGGGATTTTATCACCCATAACTTTAAATGTTGTTCCTTGCTGTTTTAAGGTGTTTTTAAGATGTTTTAGAGTGTTTTATTATGTTTGTTTTTATAACTCCGAAAATCACATAAAAATTTGAAAAATATGTTTTGAAAAGCCTAAAAAGAGTGTTTTGAGTCGTTTTTGTGTGTTTGTGTCTTAGGGTACCTTCCAACACAATGATAAGGATTTGGTTTGTAAATTGCATGACTGTTAAAAAGAGTTATTAACATAGAGAAAAGTTTGATTTACTCTTGGTATATGCTTGGTTATGGTTATAATATATGACTTCACATGCAATCATAAAAGAAAAATTCGTTTTTGTAACATGCTTGAAGGAAGGAACTCAAACAAACGCTACAACCCTGTGAGACTCGAGCCATTACCTTCTTTGGAGAGTTATTTTCTGTGATTTCTTGTTTTCTAAAGTCGTTGCATGATCTCATTATTCTTGCTTGGTTGCTAATTAGAAGGCGTTTCATCACTTAGTTCCAAATGCTAGAACTTGCATCCATTCCATTCAAAGCATGATTGCATAATATATATCAAGATGAAGTGTGTAGTGAAACCATCAACCAAATAGCCAACCCATGCACTATATATTGTAGGTCGTAATCCCCATTGAGCCATTGTTAGCCTTTGTTATTTGTTTATCCATATCATCCCTACCTAGCCTAGATTAGGACCACCCATACCCTTGTTCTTGAAGCATAGTAAGCATGATTTAGAGGGAATCCTTTCGATTATGCAAAACAACAAGTGTGGGGGAATTTGTGTGTGTGTGTTGATATGCCACAAAAAGAAAAAGAAAAGAAAAAAGTTGTGAAAAGGAAGAAAAAAGAGTATGAAATAAGTGAAAATAAGCTCACATGTTTGTGGTAGTTGAAGAAAGGGTCCAAAACGTTGAATATGGCCCTAAGAGTTGTGTGAATTTTTCCCTTGGGTGTTCAAAGTTGACTTCTGGGTTCTAAAGGAAATTCTAAGTGCCTAATTCAATACTTTGCTCACTATTGCTTAAAGAACGTTTGTTTTCCCTTTCCTTTCATTGTTAGCCAACTCCCCAAAGCCCCGTTACAACCTTTGACTTCTATCTTGATCATTATGTTTTCAATAATGTGGAGTTTGGAATTGATGTAAGCATATGGTGTCCCTGGTTCTCGCATCTAATTAGTAGCATTCCTTTCATGAGATCATATTCATATACATTCCAGAAAATGCTTTCTTTGATATAACATATGTGAGTGTTAGAATTCATATTTACATCAATCTTCTCACATATAACTAGTGTAGGGTGTGTAGTCAGAAAATCTGTGTGAAAAACGAGTGCATATCTTGTAAGGATTTGAGCAAATTCTCTAAGGCATGTTACTACATTCAAATGTTGTTTTAAATTGATTAAATGAGAACTAGTATGTGGTAACTATGAGTAAGAATTTACTTAAGTATAAAGATGGCTAAAATCTATGGGAATAATGATTTTTAACTTGTCATGTGCATTGAAAATCCGTGACACGATTGTTGGAACGTGTAGGTGGTGTTTTGTTCGTTTTGTCCAGTTTCGTGTTCTTTTGTTGTTTTGTTTTGCTCGAGGACTAGCAAAAGATAAGTGTGGGGGTATTTGATAGAAGCATATTCATGCGACTTAAATGGCTTGTTCTCGTGCATTTATGTTATGTTTCTTTAGTTATTTTAGTACTTTAAGCTATTTTCGTGTGTTTGTAGGTCCAAAGGGCTAAAGGAGCAAAAAGATGCATTTTGGAGACTTTTGGAGCACTTTTGGGCTAAGGATGGATAGCTTATGCTTGGAGCCAAAGTGTTGGACGAAATTGAAGACCTAATTGAAGACCAAAGTGTTGGAACCTTGTTCCCTTTAGTTTTAGGACATTTAAACCTTTCCTAATCCCAATCATGCCATGCATAACACACATCCATTCTAACACATTGTCATTGCACATGCATTTCCTTCATTAATTAAGTCACTTATCATATCATACACTAAATTAATTAACCCACATGCATCCATAATAATTCCTACACATGTGCCGTGACTCTTCAATCCCATTTCCAGATTTTCCTTTGCATTTCCATAAATCAAATCAGCCACATGCACATGCACTTATTCCACTTCATCATTACACCACATTCTCTCTCTTTAATTCCACATGCAGCCACACCTTCACTCACATGCACCATTCAAACATACACCCAAACAACCACCAGAAATCTGCCCATGCCGTGAGGTTCCCATCAGAAAATCCACTTCATTGCACATGCATTCCATTCATAAATAATTCACATGCATCCTTTAATTCATTTTCAGCAAAATTCCTCTCAAAACCGTGCACATTCTCCTTTCAATTCAGCCAAATCACATGCATCTTGGCAGATTTCACATGCACACACATGCAATTCCATATTTCACATGCTTTCCTAGCTGTTTTTTTTCATCATTAACCATCCACTTGCATGCTTAAACAAACAGCCATATACACCTCCATTCCTCCTATAAAAACCCTTGCATTCATTCTCATTCATTCACAATTCATCACACACTTCCATTTCAGAAATTCATCCATTGTACATACCACAAACACTTCCCCCTTTTGTGCCGTGAGTTTCCCTTATAATCCAACCACCATCCTTCCATTTCTACCACTCCCCAAACCATTCACACCATCAAACTATCCCTAGACCTTGTGCGAAGACGAAGAGGAAGAGAAGAGTGCCTAAACGTTCATACAATTCAAGTTTGAGTTGTTGGAATGTTTAGGTGTTTCTTTGATTTCAAGGTTTAATTTCAATACTCTTTGTTTTGTACGAATGAGGAATGGAAGATAAGAGGGCCTAAACGTTCATACAATTCAAGTTTGAGTTGTTGGAATGTTTAGGTGTTTCTTTGATTCTCTTTGTTTTGTACCATGAGGAACTTTCTCTTTCGATGTAGCTTTGCAAGAGTGCAATGTAGTTAATTCAGAATTCTCATTTAATCTATCTATTTCTTGTTTCATTCTCCGATTTAATTGTGACTTAGTGTGTTGATTTTAATGCTTGATCATCATTTGAATTAACCACAGGTTGTTTAGCCAAGATTAAAGCACACATCATGCATAATCTTGGTGGATATGTGAATGAATGAAGGGAATGTTTTGCAAACATCCTGCCGAGTGTTCCCTTTGGTTTTGTGAAAGTTTCTTATGCACTACATATTCTTGATTAGGAACCAAAGTTGCACATCACAATTAGGTTCATGATTAGGGACATTTGATCAAGTCCACACATCATATGGCTGATCATATCTAAGTGAAACAAACCCAAGAAATAAGTAGAGGGATGAGTATAATCTGACTTAACAAGCATGGACTTGGCTTAGCAATGGTGAAATCGAATCTCTAGCTACATCTCTATTTGTGCTATCTCATTTCATTAGTTGTTGATTCATTCATTTTGTGTTTACTTCTTTTCCTTATGCTTTAATTTACAATCTGTCATTTAGTTTAATCAAAACATAAATCCCCCTTTACTTTAATGTCAAATTAGTTAGAAATCATTTTAGTTTGTGTTTTTAAGAGTCTTGAGTCAATTTATTACCCAATTTCGTCCAAAGTAACCAAAGTGCTCAAATCTGCCCAGAAAGTGATTTTAAGGCAGATTTGAGTGTTTTGGGTAATGTTTGAGTCTTTTGGTTTGTTTTAGTGTTTTAAAGTTTAGTTTTGCATTCTTTGAGTCTAGTATAGTGTTTCATATTGTTATTTTACGTTTTTGAGTCAAATCCAAGTGGTTAATAATCCCTCCTAATCCCCGGTCTAGAACGATCCCTACTTGCACCTATACTACAATTGTCAAAAAGAGGGTTTAATTTATGCGCGTATAATTCTCGCGTCAGCAAGCAGGCGTTGGCCCATGTTGGACACAGAACTCGCACACTGAACACTAAGTGCGAGGGACTCTTGAACGGCCAACTCATCGGACCGTCCTGACAGCAGCCTACTATCTTTTGGAGTGAGGAGGTTCCTAGCTACTATTGTAGCTGTTGTGGCGTCCTGCATCACAGAGTCTTCACCTGAAAGAGGACCGTTAGAAGATAAGAAAGAAGGGCGCCATACGTTACCTTGACGCGGCGCGGCCGTATCACTGCTAAGGCTCAATTCTAAGCTAAGGTTCGATGGGTTTGCCATTTTTCAAAAGTGTTCAAAGAGATGGGGTGGATGGAGTTAATTCTCAAAGGGCCGGAGTCGATTTTCAAGAATGGGAAATCTTCAGAGTGTGTTTGTTGGCGGTGATCGATACATCTATAAGAAGCCAAGGCGACGCGTCCACCGATTCAAAAAGCCGGAATTTTCGGCGTAATTTTGGCGACGCTTTCTCGGCTTTTCAGAAGGCGAGTTCAACTTTGTCGAAAACACGTGGAGGCCATCATCGCAACTACACATCTTTAGCCGACAAGCGCAAAGATCGGCGGACGCTTTCTCTGCTTTTCAGAAAACGCGTGGTGACAGAGCCGCACCCGTGACTACTTTTGCCATGCTGAAATCGAAGAGGCGTCGTGCAGAAATCGAAGAGGCATCGTGCAGAAATCGAGAGAGCCGTTTGCTCATAAATTGAAGAGACGTTTGTCAACAAGGGTAAAAGAACAGTACCACCACTTGCTATTAAGAAAACCCTATATATGTCGACCTTCATCTTTTATGGCAAGGCAGACCTGAAGAAAATGCCCAACTCTTTCTCACCTCTGAGGGCGCACTCCCAGCGAAGCCTCTTGAAATACTCAATTTTTTCTCCCCCAAAGAAGATACCAGAAACCTGGAGTACAGATGAGGCAGAAGGAAACGGTCGATCGAAGCATGTGGAGACAGCCACAACAAATACATGTGCTGATTCATTCGCCGTTTCTTCAAAAGCAAAGGTATCTCATATCATCAAGGTCAAAAGCAAGAGTATCTCATATCATGCTCTTTCCCTGTCTTTTCCTTTGTCCTTGTTATTACTCGCATGGCAAAGTGAAAGAGAGCAATCAGAGGCACTTGGAGTCAGCCTTCCGAGCTGCAACCGAATACCGGGAATCTATTCCTGGTTGCTTACCTAGTATTGCTCTCGAGTAGTCATCTTCAACGGTTGATACACTGCCAGAGAAGGGACTGCTAAGACAGGTGACAATGAAACATCAATCTTTCCAACCCTCTTCAATACGAATTGGAAAGATTGAACAAAGACCTTCGGGGGAGATCAAAAGAATCCTGCTGCCCAGTTCAAGAGTAGCACAAAGGAAATTCAACGATGGAAGGAACCCAGTTCAAGAGTAGCCTGTGGAATCACCCAGATCATGCCTCAATACAATCACCAAGGAGAAGAGGGAATATACACTCCATAACCAGATTTGCGTTCCTAAACTCTTCTCTTTGTTAGTTACATTCTGCCATGTTTAGTATGTATAAATGCTGTTTGTGTGTTTACTTATGTTTTGTGTGAATCTATGCTTAAAACATTGAGGACAATGTTTGATTTAAGTGTGGGGGGGGTAACTAAGTATATTTGATACAAATTCGTGGATTTTATCACCCTTAACTTCAAGTGTTGTTCCTTGCTGTTTTAAAATGTTTTTAAGCTGTTTTAGAATTTCTTGTTTTATAACTCCGAAAAGCACATAAAAATTTGAAAAACATGTTTTGAAAACCCTAAAAAGAGTGTTTTGAGTCGTTTTTGTGTGTTTGTGTCTTAGGGTACCTTCCAACACAATGATGAGGATTTGGTTTGTAATTGCATGACTGTTAAAAAGAGTTATAAACATGGAGGAAAGTTTGATTTACTCTTGGTACATGCTTAGTTATGGTTATAATGTATGACTTCACATGCAATCATAAAAGAAAAAATTCGTTTTTGTAACATGCTTGAAGGAAGGAACTCATACAAACGCTACAACCTTGTGAGACTTGAGCCTAAACGTTCTTTGGAGAGTTATAATCTGTGATTCTTTGTTTTCTAAAGTTGTTGCATGATCTCATTATTCCTTGCTTGGTTGCTACTTAGAATGCAATTGTATCATGATAGAACTAAATGCTAGAACTTATATCCGTTTCATTCAAAGCATGACATTGAATTGCATAACATATATCAAGATGAAGTTGTGTATCATAGCCAAATATCCTTATTTCCCATATTACGTTTATATTGTAAGTTTTAACCCCGATGAACCTCGTTTAGCCCATGTTCTTTGTTAACCCATATCATCTCACCTAGCCTAGATTAGGACCATCCGTACCCTTGTTCTTGAAGCATAGTGAGCATGACTTAAATGAATTCCTCTTGAGTTACATTATGCAAGAAAATGAGTGTGGGGGAGTAAAAGTTTGTTCTTAAGTTTATTTGAATTTCAAAAAAAAAAAAAAAAAAAAAAAAAAAAAAAAAAAAAAAAAAAAAGTTGAATATGGCCCTAAGTTTTGTGAGATTCCCCCTTGAGTGATCAAAGTTGATTTTTGCGTTCTAAAGGGAATTCTAAATGTCTAATTCATTACTTTGCTCACTATTGCTTAAAGAACCTTTGTTTTCCATATTCCTTCTTTGTTATCCAAACACCCCAAGCCCCGTTACAACCCTTGACTTCTATCTTGAGTGTTATGTATTTCAATTGTGGAGTTTGAAGTTGGTATGAGCATATGGTGTCACTAGTTCTCGCATCTAAGTAGGAGCATTCCATTCATGAGATCATACCTAAACATGCTTATTAACTCCAGAAATTGCTCTCTTTTTGATACATATATGTGAGTGTTCGTTTTCATGTTTACATCAATCTTCTCACATGTAACTAGATTAGGGTGTGTAGTTAGAAAATCTGAGTGAAAATTGAGTACATATCTTGTAAGGAATTGAGCAACTTCTCTAAGGCATGTTAGTACATTCAAATCATGGTTTTAAATGCTTAATTGTGAACTAGTATGTGGTGACTATGATTAAGTATGCACTTAAGTGTAAAGATAACCAAAATCTGTGGGAATGATGTTTTTTTTTAACATGTCATGTGCATTGGAAATCCCTGAGACAACGTTGGAAGGTTTAGATTATCTTTTGTTTGTTTCGTTTCGTTTTGTTTAGTTTGTTTGTTTTGCTCGAGGACTAGCAAAAGCTAAGTGTGGGGGAATTTGATAGGAGCATATTTATGCGACTTAGTTGGCTTGTTCTCGTGCATTTACGTTGTGTTTCCTTAGTTATTTTAGTCTTTTAAGCCATTTTCGTATGTTTTCAGGATCTAAGGGCTAATGGAGCAAAGAAGTGCATTTAGGGCCTTTTGGAGCACTTTTGGGCTAAGAATGGATAGCTTATGCATGGAGCCAAAGTGTTGGACAAAATTGAAGGCCTTGTATGCACTTAGGACATAAAACAAAGGGCCTAGCCCATTCTATTCCCAAAAACCTACAAATTTCAGCCATGCACCCATCCTTGCCGTGGAAACTCCATCCCAATTCCATGCAATCTTCATGATTGCAGCCACATGCATTCATCCTATCATTTTCTGCATATTCACTTCCATATTCCCTTTTTAATCCACTTGCATTCTTAATCATTCACCCTAGCTTGTATCCACATGTTTTCCCAACAAACAAATCAGCCACATGCACACCAAACCCCCCATTGCCATGCATCCCTTGCATTTCCAGCATTCCCATTTGCATTTTCAGATTTCCACCAACCAATTTAGTTGTAGCCACATGCATTCCCTTCTTTATTCCTAGCTGCCATTCACATGTTCTCCCAACCATTTTCTCCCTATAAAACCATGTAATGCATTCATACAATTCATTCCATTCACCACACCACAACACAACACACAACACAAAATCCCCATTCTTGCCGTGCACACCCCTTCCAGTTTTCCAGCATTCTCTCCTCCATTGCAGCCACTCCAACCACTCCCCACTCCATTCAACATACACCTAAAGTCCTAAACATTTCCTTAGACCTTGTGCTACAACAAAGAGGAAGAGAAGAGGGCCTAAACGTTCATACAATTCAAGTTTGAGTTGTTGGAATGTTTAGGTGTTTCTTTGATTTCAATGTTTAAATTTACTTCTCTTTATCTTGTACGTATGAGGAACTAAACCCCCTTTAGCTAGGGGGTGATTCGAAACTATGTTTATACTTGCAATATGAATTGATTACTTTCGTTGGAATTTCATAAGTTGTGGATTCAATTCGTTTAACCGTTTGATTGATAACTTATTTATGTATGTTTATTGAGAGTGCACGCTTAATTTTCATGCATGAATATGACGCTAGAATATAAGTGAGTTTCACCTAATAGTTACGAACTTATATTCACAAGTAGTGGAGGTTGCTTATAAACAATCGCGTTAACGAATTCTTGGCATAAGTTTCATGCGTATTCCATAGTAACGAATGCCTCGTCAACACTTATAATTTTCATTGAACTTAATGATCTTTGTTGAATGTCTCTATCATGCGTATTCCATAGTTAGGGACTTTGATTAAGAATAATTTGGTTGTAATGCGTATTCCATTCAATCCAATGAATCTAGGGAAATCTGAAAGTTAATTTAAGCAGACCTAATTAACTTGGAGTGTTGAGTTTCATAATTTATCGAAAGACCAACTGAGAATCAATCTTGTATGCAAGTGTAACATGTGTGGAGAAGAACCCCTTGGCTATTCCATCGTCCATATTTTCATCACATTCATATTTACGTTTTGCCTTTAATTACAATTTGTGCATTTTAGTTAATTTTCGTCAAATCAAACCCCCCCTTTACTTTCTTGTTCTTTAATGCTTAGAATCTGTTTAGTTTATGTTTTAAAGTATTTTTGAATTCCTTGAGTCTAGTATAGTGTTTTATATTGTGTTTTTACGTTTTTGAGTCAAATCCAAGTGATTAACAATCCCTCCTAATCCCCGGTCCAGAACGATCCCTACTTACATACTTACTACAATTGACAAAAAGAGGGTTTAATTTGTGTGCGTATAAATCTCGCATCAGTTAGTATTGGAAGAATTTTATCATTATCCAATGACGAACCTGAATTTGGTTAGGATTATTGTGGGGGAGGCTGTGGTGACTGCATAGGGCTTGAATAGAACTCCTTAGATGGCTGCCATTATCCTTCTTGTTGAACATGTTGAGGTTCCCTCCACATAAAATTTGAGTGATCATTCCCACCTAGATTGTAAGTGTTGGAAAAAAAGTTGTTCCTTGATTGATTATGGCCAAGATAACCCCAAGCATTGACATTATCCCAACCTCCATTCTCAATTAATTGAGAATGTTGATTAGTTTGATATCCTTGCCTATAGGACACTCCAAATGTACCAACTCTTTGCATTCGGGACCCTTCAATATACTGTGACAAAAGAGAAGTAAGATTCACCATTTGAGCTTGAACACTAGCAATTGCCATGTCTTGCTTCTCTAGTACCTAAAATCAAAGAAAGAAAACTAAATCAAATATCAAAACTAGTACTTAACGTCAACAAAACAAACAAAATAAAAATCAGAAACTAAAACTAAAAGACACAAACAAAACCAACGGGGGATTAGCAAAATTGCTAATCCCCGGCAATAGCGCCAAAAATTGAATGTGATATATAATAGAACTCAAATTAAACCCTCTTATTTACAATGGTAATATATATGTAAGTAGGGATCGTTCTAGGCCGGAGATTAGGAGGGATTGCTAATCAACTTAAAACTGACTAAAAAACACAAAACTAGGCTTAAAAACACTTAACTTGACTCAAAGAACTCAAAACAGCACAAAACAAGCAAATTGACTCAAAACAAAAACTAAGAATGATTTTGGACGAATTCTAACTTAACTTTGACTCAAGACACTAAAGGAAACAAACTAAAACAGGTTCTAACTAAGTAAAACACGAAATATAAAAAGGGGGGGGGATTGGTTTTGATGAATTTAAAGTAAAAACAAGTAATTGCAGAAACAAAATAAGTTTAATACGAAATTGGGTGAATTAATGGGTGATAGGCTAGCTAGAGGGTCTTTCTCCACACATGACACACTTGCATACAAATCGATTTCCAGTTGCTTTTCCAATAAACCATGAACCTCAACGCCCCAGATTAACTGCGAACATCACTAATTAACCCCTCAGATTTTCCTTAAATCATTGAATTGGATGGAATACGCATCGGCAACCAAATTATTCTTCAATATTTCCCTACATGAACAACATAATAGAGATACAATCAAAGATCATTAAGCTTTGTGAAAATCATAAGCATTGACAAGGCATTCGTAATTATGAACAACATGATACTCCTGCCAGGAATTTAACTTGACACGATGGTGACCAGCAACCTCCACTACTTATGAATCATAATGATTATGTGAAACTCCCTTATATTCTAACGTCAAATTCATGCATGCAAACTAAGTAGGCCTCCTTAATCGACATACAAGAATAAGTTCTTAGTCCAACAGTTAAGTAAATTGCATTCACGATATATGATGTGAAAATTAACTTGACACACAAATTAAACCCTATTGATGACAATTGTAGTATATATGCAAGTAGGGATCGTTCTAGACGGGGATTAACTTGGGATGCTAATCAACACAAATAAGATTTAAAAACACTAATTTAGACTCTATAGACTTAAAACTAACTCAAAACACTCAAAACAACAACAAACAATAAAAAAGACACAATTCTAGACCTAACAAGTGATTTTGACGAAAATAAAACTTAACTTAACTCAAAAGAAGCTAAACTGACTCTAAACAACTCATACTATCAAATAGACACAAAACTGACTCTATGGGGATACTTAGACGAAATTTAACTAACTTAAACTCAAAATAAACAATGGAGATAGATTTAAACTAATTCTAACTGAAGGGCACAACTCAATGTCAAGGGGGGTTTATTTGGACGAATTTAAACCTAAACTTAACAAATTGCAAAACAACTTAAAAGGCTTCAAATTAAGGTGAATTAAATGGGTGAAAGGCTAGTTAGAGGGTCATTCTACACACATGACATATGCATATAAACCAATTTCTAGGTATTATTCCTTTAGATTATGAATGACAATGCCCCAAATTAACCATGAAAAGCATAAATTAACTTCAGATTTTCCTTATTTCATTGAATTGGATGGAATACGCATCGCAACCAAATTATCTTTCTCAAGTTCTCTATATGAAACGCATAATAAAGATACATATCAAAATTCATTAAGTTCTATGAAAATCATAAGCATTGACAAGGCATTCATCACTATGAAATGCATGAGACTCATACCAAGGATTTGCTTAACACGATTGTGACTAGCAACCTCCACTACTTGTGAATATAAGCAAATAACGATTAGGTGAAATTCCCTTATACTCTAGCATCAAATTCATGCATGCAAATTAAGTGTCGACCCTCAACCAACATACATAAACAAGTTTTAATAACTCAGATAAGCAAATCACATTCAAAACTCAAGAAACAATAACTGGATGTAATCAATTCATATAAAACATATAATCATGGCTTCAAATTCACCTCCAACTATAAAGAAATTAGTTCCACATGTTCATCATAATTGAAAACCAAGTTAAAATAAACATCGAACTAAAACTAAGGATAGAAAGCACCCAGAAACACTCCACACTCCAATGGCAGATTTTGAACCCTCCTTGGATGGCAGAATTGGATGACACTCTTCTTCTCCTTCCTTCCTTGCTTGCGGCACTAGGGTGATGTGGTGTGAATTATGGTTGACCGTATGAATGGATGAATGATTGAATGATTGAATGGATGGGGGGGGTGAGATTTTTTGTGGCAGAAACATTATATATAGGATGCACGGCAAACCCTAGGGATATCAAATTAGGGTTAGGGTTTGGTAGAAATCAGGTGGGAGAAGAACTAGGGTGCACCAAAATCTAAAAGGAAAAGGATTGCATAATCCTAGGAGAAAAGGATTGCAGGTTTTAGGGCTTCTAGAAGAAGGAAAGGCGCCACCTTTCTAGGGATTCTATAAACAATGTGTTTTGTGGCAGAAATTGAACTTCTAGAGGGAATAAAGGGTGCGGCATTCTTTTAAGATCAGATAAGGTCTTCTAGAACCATATATTTAAGTGTATAAATATGAAATTAAGCCCTTTTGCAGCTGAAATTAAGGTGGAACAAGATTAGGTTAGGATAAGGTTTGGATAAGATAAGGTTCTTTGGATAATGTTCCATGTTTCTTGCTCTTTCTTTATCTGCTTTGTCTTGAACTTGTTTCTCCATATTTGTATCATGTTCCTACCCTCTTTTGACTTGAAATTTGTCCATCCACCTTGCTCTATATGCAAGCTATTCATTCCATGCCCAAAACTGCTCTAAATGGCTCCAAAATGCACTTTCTTGCTCCTTTTACCATTAGGACCTACAAACACACAAAAATAGCTTAAAACACTATAATAAATAGTAATTAGCTAACTAAATGCAAGGAAACAACATAACTAAGTAGCATCAATATGCTCCTATCAATATATGAAATCACAATTGGAAGTAATCAATTCATATTGCAAATATAATCATGGTTTCAAAGTCTCCTCTAGCTAAAACAAGTTTAGCTCCTCATGTTCGCAATTAAACAAAGAAAACTTAAATTTAACATTGAAAACTAAGATAGATTACCCCTAGAAATGTTCCAGCAATCCAACTTGAATGGCAAGCACAACTCCAAGGGGTATTCTCTCATTTTTCCTTGAAAAATTGCGGCACAAGGTGTTTGTGTATAATAATGGTTGATGGTTAGAGATGAATGGTGGTGCGGCTTTTTGTTGAAGGATGAATGAATGGTTTTTAATATTTGTGCGACAGAATATATAAATTATAGGGAAAGGTACATGGCTTTAATTAAATGTTTTGGGAAAGATTTGAACCCCAAATCCTCAAGGAAAAAGGCTAATTAAATCAGAATCCAAGAGGAAAAGGGTAACAAGGGTGAGCGAGGATTTAAAGGGAAGGAGAAGGGAACTTGCACGACAAGGAAAGAAGGAGAAGAAGGGGAAAGGTGCGGCATCCTTCTTTGATTGGGATTAGGGCTTCTAGAACATATATTTAAGTGTCCTAATTTAATTAGGAACCCTCTTGGTAGCTGGAAATTAAGTAGGAAAGGATTAGGATTGATTAAGTCAAAATAAGGTAGTTTGGCTCTTGTTTCCTTCTTTATTGTTGATTCCTTGTCTTCCAAGTCTTGAATTAATTTCTTCAACTCCTTAGCATATTCCTAGCCCTTCTTGAACTTTAATTTCGTCCATTCATCTTGCATCATGCATGTGCTATCCATTCCAAGCCCAAAACTACTCCAAATTGCCTTTTCTTGCCACTTTAGCCATTTGGACCTACAAACACACGAAAATAGCTTAAATTACTATAATAAATAGAAACTAACTAAGGAAATGCAAGGAAATAGGCTAACAAAGTCGCATAAATATGCTCCTATCAAATTCCCTCACACTTAGCTTTTGCTAGTCCTCAAGCAAAACAAAACATGCCTACCAAGATTAAGCATGATGTGTACTATAACCTTGATCAAATAATTCACAAGCAACCCTTATGGTGATCAAACATTAAGATTAACAAACAAATTATACTATCAAATCAGTGAATGAAACAAGAATACAGATTGGTAATTTGAATACTTTAACTTAATAACATAGAACAAGTTTGCAAGGCTACATCGAATTCCCCAGCTATGAACTTAATTACGCAACATGATTACAAAATATATAAATATCAAGAACATGAGTGAAATTAAGTGTATAGAAGGAACCCCCCTTGAAGCATGATAGGAGCATATTTATGCGACTTAGTTAGCTTGTTTTCTTACATTTATATAGCTAATTTCTACTTATTAGAGTGTTTTAAGCTATTTTCGTGTGTTTTCAGGTTTAAATGACAAAGTTGGCAAGAAAGTGCAATTTGGAGCAATTTAGAGCAATTTTGGGCTTGGAATGGATAGCATATGCATGAAGTAAGGTGGATGGACGACTTTGAAATTCAAGAGAGGCTAGGAATGTGATTAACATCTGGAAGAATTAAATTGAAGACTTGGAAGATAAGGAATCAGCTAAAAAGAAGGAAACATTATCCAAATTACCTTATCTTATCCAAACATTATCCAACCTTATCTTATCTTATCCTATCCTAATCTTTTGCTACATTAATTCCAGCTGCAAGGAGGACATCTAAATGACATTAGGATACCTAAATATCAGGTTTCTATAAGCCAAAGCCTTATCCCTAAATCTTTGCCGCACCACCCCTTCTAGAAGTTCTAGAATTTGCCGCAAGGACCATTCCTTGTCCTCCCCAGAATATGATTGAAAGAGTCCTTGTTCTTTATTGATTTGGAGTCCTAATTCCCCTCTTTCTCAGCCCATGTCGTGTTTTCCCCTCTCCCTATAAATACCTGTGCCGCAACAATCAACCACCACCCATCTCTCACCATAATTCACAACACACATCCATCATACATAGAAATCTCTCATTGTGTCGCAGCTTTGCAAGGAGAAAGGAGAGGAGGAATGGGCATACGCTGGTTCGATAAGCCAAGGAAAACAAACAAATGAATCTACCAGTGTTAAGCATCTAACTGGCATCTTTTTCCAAAGGCTAAAAGACTTTAAAATGAATACCATTGTTCTTTCTTCGTTAGCAAAATACGGGACTCCCCTGGCAAAGATAGGTGATAAAGTGCTAAGATAAGACGTCAACCACGGGGTTATTGCGGTTTTAGCTCCTGGTCGATATGGGCTCCCAGAAATTGTTGTCGAAGGATTGGTCGGCAAGTACATAGTCGATGAAGTAGATCCAGCCTAGGGTTACCCTGCACTTGGAAGACGGATCGATCAAAGGGAGACGTCAAGTTAAGATTCTAGCAGAGATGAAGACCATAAAACACCGATTCTGAGGATTTGGGACACAGTCCAAGAGAAAGATGGAGTCACCTGGTTGGAACACGACTTGGGAGACGTTTCTTGATGAGCCGCTCTACACCCTTGGAGCCGTGCCCTGCCATTCAAGGTTGAAGTGCTAGAACGTTCTTAGGTGTATTCTATCTTTTGTTTTTAATGTTTAATTAATTTATCTTTGTTTAAGTGTAAACATGAGGAGCTAAACTCGTTTTAGCTAGAGGTGGATTCAAAGCCATGAACATATGTGATATGAATTGATTTCCTCTAGTTATTGTTTCGTAAAACATGAATATGATTTACTTATCTGTTTGATTGATAACTTATTCTTGTATGTTGATTAAGGACGCATACTTAGTTTGCATGCATGAATTTGATGCTAGAATATAAGGGAATTACACCTAGACGTTGAGAGTCGCGCTACGCTATGCTCTAGAAATGAATTCAAACTTACATTAGGGCACTTAACGGCACAAAGATTAGGATTGCTATTGATCTTAGAGAAAGAAAACACTAAGAAATGAAACTACAGATAGATTAATATTTAGAGTAGGCTGAAAGCTCTTAAGACAGCTTGTTTTCTATCCAATTAGATATTTTTATCAGTATATTCGATCACCTAAAAAAAAAAGTAGGAAATTCAAACAAAAAAACACTGTTTGCTCACTCGTAAATTAGATTTTTTACGCTTTCACCGACTATTACCAACAGGATAGAGATTTTCGATAGAAAGATAATCAACAAGAAGGTATCCATTGATGCACCTTTAGTTTAGCATCCACTTCAGTGCTTCGACGGCTCAGCATAAAGGTGTTTACAAGACACTATAAGGAAAACATTAGCTACAGGCGACCAGAGTTGGGAAGGATTTGTCGATGAGTACACAGTCGATGAAGTAGATCCAGCCCAGGGTTACCCTGCACTTGCAAGATGGATCGATTGAAGGGAGACATCAAGTTAAGATTCTAGCAGAGATAAAGACCATAAGACACTGATTATGAGGATTCGGGACACAATCCAAGAAAAAGATAGAGTCATTCGGTTGGAACACAACTTGGGAGATGTTTCTTGATGAGCAGTTTTACAAGTGTACAATAAAGACTAAGTAAAGACTATGAAGCATTGGAAGAACACTTCAGGCAGGTCATCAACAATTGACGACGGGGGAGGAGCATTTTACTTTAAGGCGTGCCCGGCATTACCAGCATCTAGTCTTTAGACAAGCTATTATTGAAACTGACGTATGAGGCGCAAAAGGACAGATGGCATTACCAATAACCGGAGATGGTGCGACTGAACCTTGGCACTGAAGAGGCGTTAACGGCTATCGTTGTGGAGTTGTAGAATCATAAAAAAGATGAGCTTGCTCGACCAATGGGGTAAGCGAGTCAGGATCGAGCTGATCAATTGGAGATGGGAAACTATATGCGTAGCTAGAGGCAGAGGGACTTGTACTTGGCTCACCGTCGGAGGGATAGGAAGTAGATTGCTCGATAGCTTACCCCGAGAGGAGAAGATTTTTTTTTCTTCTCATTGGATTGGTCGGACACCATAGCACTAAGATGGAAAGCCTGGTAGGAAGTCTACACAGATGGGAAGTCACCAAATGGGGGAAACTTTACCTATTACTCGAAGGAACCACCACCATAGGATTTAAGACAATGATGCCTTTTGACCCGATAAGGCTTTTACTCAAAGAAAGGAATCATGGAATTACGGAATGCTATACATCCATCATATAAAATGATGCTCCTAGGACGGGATTGATACACTACTACAAGGAAGCAAGTAAACTAACTTCACGAGTAAGGATCGTCTGTGCTATGACTTTCTCTTACTCGATAGTGATTTAAGGAAAGTAGAAATCCCTTTTACTCAATAGTGGATAAGGAAAGAAAGTATGATCAATGATTTTTTCCTAATGATAGCCTCATTTTCATCTCTAATCTCATCTATGCTTCAAGAAAAAGTTTAACCTAACCGCTAATAATTAATATAATAAAGGGATGGCTGCTCTCCTTAATTTCACAAAGAATTGAGTGGTTTTTGCTACTTGACCTTACTGAAGCGAGTGCCTCTTGCCTTTAGCGCTTGATTCTTTTATAGAGATCGAACCGCTTTCATAATCACTTGTTGGAAAGTTCGGAAGAAGGCTTTGAAAGGAAATAACTCTATGGGGCTTTGGTTCAGTACTGCCTCTCCCTTTCTCTTCCAGACGAGATGCATTAACAGGCTTACAGAAATTAAATCCTATTTTACTCAGCCGAAAGCTTTTGCTTCTTCCTTTACTTCTTTCTGCTGGAAAGTCGCTCTCCTTTTTGCCTGTAGTAAAGAATTACCTCTCTATGCACATACTTATAAGTAGTGGAGGTTGCTAGTCACAATCGCATTAAGTAAATCCATGGTAGGAGTATTATGCAGTTCATAGTTACGAATGTCAATGTCAATGCTTATGATTTTCATAAAGCTTAACGATCTTTGATTGTATCTCTATTATGTTGTTCATGTAAGGAACTATTGAAGAATAATTTAGTTGCCGATGCGTTATCCATCCAATTCAATGAAATTAGGAAAATCTGAGAGTTAATTTGTGCAATTCACAGTTAATTTGGGGCATTATCATTCATGGTTTATAGGAATAATAGTTGGAAATCGATTTGTATGCATATGTGTCATGTGTGGAGATGAACCCTCTAGCTATTCATTCACCCAAATTCGTACCCCTTTACTTTGTGTCTGCAAGGTTCTAGTTTAGTTTAAATTCGTCAGAATCTGTCCCCATTTAGTCTTTTGAGTCTTTTTAGTTTAATTTTCGTCCAAATCACTTTCTAAGACCTGTTTTGAGTCAATTTAACTTAGTTTGTGTGTTTTAGGTCAGTTTAGCTTATTTTGAGTTGTTAGAGTCTAGTTTAGTGTTTTAGAGTTTAAATTATGTAGATTAGCATTCCTTCTAATCCACGGCCTAGAACGATCCCTACTTACATATACTACAATTATAGGGTTTAATTTGTGTGCTATCTTTTATCACATCAAAGCAATTCTGATGTTGAACTTTTCCAAGAACAGCGTGGCTGCGTGGTTTCTTCGGTGGCAGCGGATGATGAAGGGAAATAGGGTTTTGTTTCTGGAAGAATGGCCAAAGAAAGAGAAGAGAAAGAGCTCTGGGCGACCCCCAAGGGGGGCTTGTGTAAAAGTGATCTGAAACCTTAGTATTTATAGGCTAAATGGGGTTGTAGCTGATTGCAAGGTGATCCCAACCATTAAGCCAAAGTTTTGAACGTCTTTCCTTATTTGGCTCTTCCAAATCAAGCTAGATATTCCAATTCCTTTCCCATTCTGCTCCTGGTCTTCTAACAAGCCATATTTATCTTGGATTCTTTATTTGGGCTTCAAAATAGGCCACAAAACTTCTTTCCACCTTTGAATGGCATGTTTTCACTTCTTTTTCCTTCAAATTGATCTTAAAGTACATGTAACTGCACGCTAACACAAAATAATTGATGTGAAAATTAACTTGACACACAAATTAAACCCTAATGTTGACAATTGTAGTATATATGTAAGTACGGATCGTTCTAAACCGGGGATTAACTGGGATGCTAATCAACACAAATGAGACTTAAAAACACTAAACTAGACTCTATAGACTCAAAACTGACTTAAAACACTCAAAACAGCAACAAACAATAAAAAAAGACTCAAATCTAGACCTAACAAGTGATTTTGATGAAAATAAGACTTAACTTGACTCAAGAGACTAAAAGAACAAAAATTTTGACTCAAATAACAAGACTTAATGAAAGGGGAATTGTTTTTGACGAATTTAAAACTTAAAACAGAAACTTTGCATAAAACACTTAATAAGAACGAATTTGGTGAATTAAAAAGGGTGAAAGGCTAGTTAGAGGGTCCATCTCAACACATGACATGCATACAAACAAATTTCCAGTTATTATTCCTTTAGACTATGAATGACAATGCTCCAAATTAACCGTCAAAAGCACAAATTAACTTTCAGATTTTCCTTAACTCATTGAATTAGACGGGATACGCATTGCAACCAAATTATCCTTATCAAGTTCCCTAACTATGAAAAGCATGATAGAAAGACATATCAAAGGTCATTAAGTTCTTTGAAAACCATAAGCATTGACAAGGCACTCGTAACTATGAAAGGCATGATACTCATACCAAGGATTTACTTAACATAATCATGACTAGTTGATAGGAGCATATTTAGGCAACTTAGTTAGCTTGTTTTCTTACATTTATGTTGTTAGTTCATAGTTATTTTAGTATTCTAACCTATTTTCGTGTGTTTATAGGTTCATTTGGCTAAGGTAGCAAGAAGGTGCATTTTGGAGCCTTTTGGAGTAAAATTAGAATTGGAATGGATAACATATGCTTGGAGCAAAAGGAATGGACGAAATTGAAGACCTAAAGATGTTAGGATTCCTAATCAAAGAAAGATTCTTACTTGAGGTAGGAAAGTTAAGCCAAGGTTTCCTATTTTGGTTTGACCTTTCCTAATCCTAAATGTCCCTAAGTTCCAACAACATTGAAGGTTTTCTATGCATTCTAGGACACAAATCAAAGTTTCCTTGCACCATTCTAATCCATGCCGCACATATCCCTTTTAATTTCCCATTCCTTGCCGTGCAAATCACCTTTCCCTTTCTCCCTAGGTGCTGCCGCACCTTTTCCTTCCCTTTTCCTCTCAGGATTCTGATTTGTTACCCTTTTCTTAGAGGATTTGGAGTCTTAAAACCTTCCCAAATTAATTACTTAATGTCTTAACCTTTCTCCCTCTGTATATACACAATATGCCGCACAAAATAACTCTCCCTCATTCTCTCCATTCATTCAGCCATCATCCACCATCTACCACCATCCAACCGATCCATCCATCACCATAATTCATACCCAAACACCCTTGTGCTGCAGCAAAGAAGGAGAAAGAAGAGAGGATAAGCCTTGGACGTTTTGGCCATTCAAGCTTGGATTGTTGGAGCGTTTCTAGGTGTATTCAATCTTTGTTTTCAATGTTTAATTTATATTCTCTTTGTTTTGCTGTAAACATGAGGAGCTAAACTTGTTTTAGCTAGGGGAGACTTTGAAACCCTGATTATATTTGCGATATGAATTGATTAATTCCAGTTGTGATTTCATAAATTGTGAATGCAATTTACTTAACCGCTTGATGGATAACTTATTCTTGTATATTGATTAAGGATGCATACTTAGTTTGCATGCATGAATTTGAAGCTAGAATATAAGGGAGTTTCACATAATCGTTACAAACTTATATTCACAAGTAGTTAAGGTTGTTTTCACAATCATGTTAAGTAAATTCCTAGCATGAGTATCATGATGTCATAGTTAAGAATGCTTTGTCAATACTTAATTTTCATAGAACGTAATGATCTTTGATTGTATCTCAATTATGATGTCATGTAGGGAACTTTTGAAGAATGCTTTGGGTTGTCGCATGATGTCATCCAATCCAATAACTAAAGGAGAATCTAAGGGTTAATTAGTGATGTCACGGTTAATCTGGGGTGTTGAGGTTCTGATAGGAGCATATTCATGCGACTTAAATGGCTTGTTCTCGTGCATTTACGTTATGTTTCTTTAGTTATTTTAGTCCTTTAAGCTATTTTCGTGTGTTTGTAGGTCCAAAGGGCTAAAGGAGCAAAAAGATGCATTTTGGAGACTTTTGGAGCACTTTTGGGCTAAGGATGGATAGCTTATGCTTGGCGCCAAAGTGTTGGACGAAATTGAAGACCTAATTGAAGACCAAAGTGTTGAAACCTTGTTCCCTTTAGTTTTAGGACATTTAAACCTTTCCAATTCCCTTATGCCGTGCATCTCCACCTTTCTCCCAAAACCATACACATGCATTCATTATTCATTCCCTCACACACTCCCACATATCATTACTTATCATCACCACTTATCACTTATCATAACCACTTATCATATCACTTATCACTTATCACTTATCACATATCATTACTTATCATCACCACTTACCACATATCATTCACCACATATCATTCACCACTTATCATTCACCACTTATCATATCATACACTTATCATATCATATACTTATCATTCACTTATCATATCATACACTTAATTAATTAACCCACATGCACTCATAATCATTCACACCTTGCAGCCACATGCATTCCCCTTTTGCACATGTTTTCCCAATTCATTAAAACATTGCACATGCACTCCCATCCTTTACCATTGCAGCCACATGCATTTCCCCCTTTATCATTTCTGCACATGCACTTTGCCTTTCATCATTGCACCACAAATCAGCACATTCACCTTCATTTCCAGATTGTCCCCTTGCACATGCAGCCACATATTCATTGCACATGCATTTCCACCCTTTAATCACATGCATAAATCAACCACATGCATCTCCCATCACCATTCCAGATTTCCACCAAGTTCCTAGCTGTCATGTTCCCCCCATTTCACCTATAAATAAGCATCCATTGCAGCCACAATTCATTCATTCCATTCACAACACAATACACTCTTCCATATTCAGAAAATCATCCATACACACCTCAATTCATATACATTCTTCCATATTCAGAATGTAGACCATCAAACCACCCTTGCCGTGCCTCTCCCTTACAATCCAAACACCATCCTTCCATTTTCACCACTCCCCAAACCATTCACACCATCAAACTATCCTTAGACCTTGTGCTACAACGAAGAGGAAGAGAAGAGTGCCTAAACGTTCATACAATTCAAGTTTGAGTTGTTGGAATGTTTAGGTGTTTCTTTGATTTCTATGTTTAATTTCAATACTCTTTGTTTTGTACGAATGAGGCATGGAAGAGAAGAGTGCCTAAACGTTCATACAATTCAAGTTTGAGTTGTTGGAATGTTTAGGTGTTTCTTTGATTCTCTTTGTTTTGTACCATGAGGAACTAAAACCCCCTTGGCTAGGGGGTAATTCGAAATATATGTTTATGCTTGCATTTTGATTTGATTACTTCTAATTGCGTTTCATAAGTTGTGGATTCAATTCGTTTAACTGTTTGATTGATAACTTATTTATGTATGTTTATTGAGAGTGCACACTTAATTTTCATGCATGAATATGACGCTAGAATATAAGTGAGTTTCACCTAATAGTTACGAACTTATATTCACAAGTAGTGGAGGTTGCTTATAAACAATCGCGTTAAACGAATTCTTGGCATAAGTTTCATGCGTATTCCATAGTAACGAATGCCTCGTCAACACTTATAATTTTCATAGAGCGTAATGATTCTTACTTGTATCTCTATTATGCAATCATGTAGGGGACTTGTGGGGAATGTTTTGGGTTGTCGTATGCAATCATCCAATTCAATAACGTTAGGAAGATTTGAAGGTTAATTTAAGCGGATCTAATTAACTTGGAGCGTTGAGAATTAATGATTTGTTGAAATGCAATTGGAAATCGTTTTATTATGCAAGTATAACATATGTGGAGATGAACCCCGTAGCTAACTTTCCATCCATTCAATTCCATCAATTTATTCTTTCTTTTCTTGTTTCTGTTTTCATGTTTAATTTAACTTGTTGTTCAATTATGTTAAACATGTGGAACTAATTTCTTTTTAGTTAGAGGTGAATTTGAAGCCATGGACATATGTTGGTTATGATTTGATTTACTCCAGTTATGAATTCATGAACTTTAGATGTGGTTTACTTTTTTGTTTTTCTTAAGAACTTGTTTATGTATGTGGGTTGAGGGTCGACACTTAATTTGCATGCCTAAACTTGATGCTAGGATATAAGGGAATTTCACCTAATTGTTATGAACTTATATTCATGAGTAGTAAAGATCGCTAGTCACGATTGTGTTTAGTAAACCCTAGGCTGGATTAACATGCGTATTCCATAGTTATGAATGCCTAGTCGATGTTTATGATTTCCGTTGAACTTAATGATCTTTGTTGAATGTCTCTATCATGCGTATTCCATGGTTAGGGACTTTGATTAGGAATAATTTGGTTGTAATGCGTATCCCATTCAATCCAATGAATCTAGGGAAATCTGAAGGTTAATTTAAGCGGACCTAATTAACTTGGAGCATTGTCATTCATCGTTTGTTGAAGTCATAACTGGGAATCAAATTATATGCATATGTTCATGTGTGGATAAAGAACCCTCTAACTAGTTTATTTCATCATTCTATTTCATTAATATCGTTTTTTATAATCTGTTTTAATTAGAATCTGTGCATTTAGTTTAAATTCGTCAAAACCAATCCCCCATTGATTTTAAAGTGTTAGATTAGTTAGAAATACATTTAGTTTGTGTTTTTAAGAGTCTTGAGTCAAGTTACAACTTAATTTCGTCCAAAGTTGTGTTTTTACTCAAATCTGCCCAGAAAGTGGTTTTTAGGCAGATTTGAGTGTGTTTGTGTTGTTTTGAGTCTTTTGATTTGTTTTAGTGTTTTAAAGTTTAGTTTTGCATTCTTTGAGTCTAGTTTAGTGTTTTATATTGTGTTTTTACGTTTTTGAGTCAAATCCAAGTGATTAACAATCCCTCCTAATCCCCGGTCCAGAACGATCCCTACTTATATACTTATACTACAATTGTCAAAAAGAGGGTTAATTTGTGTGCGTATAAATCTCGCATCAGGTTCATGGTTTATTGAGAAGGCAACTGGAAATCAATTTGTGTTCAAATGTATCGTGTGTGGAAAAGAATCCTCTAGCTAGCTAATCACCCATCCATATACCCAAATTCATCCAAACTTCATTTAAGTCTTTTAGTTACTTGTTTTTATCTTAAATTCGTCAAAAACCCAATCCCCTTTACTTTGTTGTTTCAAATCTGTCCTATTGAGTGTTTTTGAGTATTTTGAGTCAAACCCAATTCTTTTTTGTCCAAATTAAGTCCTAGAGTCTAATTTGAGTCTATTTGATTGTTTTGTGTTGTTTTGAGTCTTTTGAGTTTGTTTTGAGTCATATAAGTTTAGTTAAGAGTCTTTGAGTTAGTTTAAGTGTTTTTAAGCATATTTTTGTATCTTTGAGTCAGTTTTCATTAGATTAGCAATCCCTCCTAATCCCCGGCCTAGAACGGTCCCTACTTACATCTTTACTACAATTGTCAATAAGAGGGTTTAATTTGAGTGCTATTATTTATAACATCACTAGTGACTTCCATTACTTGTGAATATAAATTCATAACGATTAGGTGAAACTCTCCTATACTCTAGCATCAAATTCATGCATGCAAATTAAGTGTCAACCCTCAATCAACATACATAAACAAGTTTTAATAACTCAGATAAGCAAATCACATTCAAGAATCAAGAAACAATAACTGGATGTAATCAATTCATCTAAAACATATAATCATGGCTTCGAATTCACCTCCAACTATAAATAAATTAAATCCACATGTTCATCATAATTGAAAACCAAATTAACATAAACATTGAACTAAAACTAGGATAGAAAAAACCCAGAAACACTCCACACTTCAATGGCAGCTTGCGCCACTCCCTTGAATGGCAGATTGCATGGCACTCTTCTTCTCCTTCATTCCTTGCTTGCGGCACTATGGTGGTTTAGGTGTATTTAGTGTGAATTATGGTGTTTGATGGCTGAATGTATGAATGAATGAATGAGTAAATGGATGGTTGGTTTTCTGTGGCATAACATGTATATATATGCTAGGGTTTCACGGCAAAGCCTTAGAGAACAAGGATAGGTCATAGGAGCATATTTAGGCGACTTAGCTAGCTTATTCTTGTGCATTTGTGTTATTATTTCCTAGTTAATGTAGTATTTCAACTCATTTTCGTGTGTTTGTAGGTCTAAAGGGTTAAAGTACCAAGAAAGTGCATTTTGGTGCATTTTGGAGCAGTTTTGGGCACTAAGTGGATAGCTTGTATATGGGCCAACATGGATGGACGAATTTGGAGTTCAAAAGGCTAGAAATCTGATAAGAAGATGAAGAAATTAAACTCAAAACAAAGTGGATAAGGAATTAGCTCAAAAGAGGAAACATTATCCAAAGCCTTATCCAACATTATCCAAAACCTTATCTTATCTTATCCTATCCTAACCTAATCTTGTTCCACCTTAATCCTAGCTGCAAGTGGACCTAAAAACATGATTTCTAGAAGCCTTATCTAACCCTAAAAGGGTGTTGCACCCTTCCCCCTTTTATCTCTTCTAGAAAACCCAAAATCAGCCACAAAACACCTAGTTTCTAGAATACCCAATTTTGGACGAATTTCCGAAACCTTTTTCCTTTTGGATTCTGATTTATAGGGCCTCATTCCTTGTGAATTTGGGTTACACAAATCCTTTTATGAAACTAATTGGGCCAAACCCTCTCCTAAGTGGATTTAACTCACTTGTGCCGAACCCTAGGGCCCGAATCCAATAAATCTGCTAAGTGTAACCCTAATCTAATTAACCCTAGGACTATATAAACATTATTTCACCCACAAATTCGGAGAAACCCCTTATGCCATTCAGAAAATCCTTGCCGCAAGCCCTAGCCTCCATTCTTCATCATTCATTCACTTCATACACTTCCATATACAACCTGCCGCACTCTACCACCATAATCAGCCATCATTCATCATCCCAAGCAAGAATACATCGTTCATAACCCCCAAAACCATCACCCACACCTTGTGCACAGCAAGGAAGAAGAAGGAAAGCCTTAGCCATGCATGTCATTCAACTTGGAATTGCTGGAACATTTTAGGTGTAATCTTTCTTGTGTTTTTCAATGTTTAATTTCAAGAATCTTTGCTTTGTGAGTATGAGGAACTAATCACCTCTTAGCTAGGGGGAATTTTGAAACCATGGCTATATTTGCATTATGATTTGATTACTTCCAGTTGTGATTTCATGAATGGTGAATTCAATTTACTTTTCTATTTGAATTAAAACTTGTTTGTGTATGTGGGTTGAGAGTGCACACTTAATTTGCATTCATAAGTAGTAAAGGTTGTTAGTCACAATCATGTTAAGTAAATTCTTGGCATAAGTATCATGCGCTTTCATAGTTACGAATGCCTCGTCAACATTTATGATTTTCATAGAATTTAATGATCTTTGATTGTTTCTCTATTATGCGCTTTCATGTAGAGAACTTTTGAGGAATGATTTGATTGCAATGCGCTAATTCCATTCAATTCAATGACTTAAGGAAAATCTGAAGGTTAATTTAAGCGTACCTAATTAACTTGGGATGTTGAGGTTAATGATTCATTGAAAAAGCAACTGGAGATTGTTTTGTATGCAAGTATGTCATGTGTGGAGAAATACCTCCTAGCTAGCCCATCATCCACTTAATTCCATCAAATTCATGAATTCTGCCTAGTTTAAAGTCTTGTTTTTGTTTACTTTATTTTCGTCCAAAACCAAATCCCCCTTTATTTTAGGGTGTCTAACTAGTTAGAATGTGTTTTAGATTGTGTTTTCAAGTGTTTTGAGTCAAGTTAGAACCAAATTTCGTCCAAAATTGTGTTTAGAGTCAAATCTGCCCAGTTTGTGTTTTTAGGCAGTTTTGAGTGTTTTTAGCTTATTTTGAGTCTTGTGAACTTGTTTTGACTCTTTTAAGTCGAGTTAAGTGTTTTAAAGTTTAGTTTTATCTATTTGAGTCAGTTTAAAGTGTTTAGCAATCCCTCATAATCCCCGGTTTAAGAACGATCCCCACTTACTTATATACTACAATTGTCAAAAGAGGGTTAATTTATGTGTTAAGTTAATTTTCGCATCAAGGATAGGGCACGGCATAAGTTGAATAGGAATAGAATTGTGCAACCAAAACCCAAGTGGAATGGGTTAAAGCAACTAGAAACCAAGGGGAATTAGGATAGAAAGGTGTGGCAGACATTAAAGCTTCTAGAAGGGATGTTTTAGAATAGAGTTCTGACTCCAAATCAACAAAACATGCGGCAAGGGTGTAGGAAAGGAATTACAACTCCCAATCCACCAAGGAATGGCATATATGCAGCACACAATGGTTAAAACTTCTAGAATCTGAATTATGTATTTAAATGTATGATTAATCCCTTCTAAATAGCTGGAATTAAGGCACAAACTGATTTGGATAAGATAAGATAGGATAATACTAGATTTAGGAAAGGATAAGGTTGGTTAGGATAGGATAAGATAATATAAGGTTTGGATAATGTTCCATGTTTCTTGTTCTTTCCTTATCTTCTTTGTCTTGAACTTGTTTCTCCATATTTGTAGCATGTTCCAAGCCTCTTTTGAATTCAATTTCGTCCATCCACCTTGCTCCATATGCAAACTATCAATCCCATAACCAAAACTGCTCCAAATGGCTCCAAAATGCACTTTCTTGCCAACTTTGCCATTAGGACCTACAAACACACGAAAATAGCTTTAAACACTATAATAAATGGAAACTGATAGGAGCATATTTATGCTACTTAGTTATGTTGTTTCCTTGCATTTAGTTACGTAATTACTATCTATTTTAGTCTTTTAAGCTATTTTCGTATGTTTTTAGGTCCTAATGGCAAAAGGAGCAAGAAAGTGCATTTTGAGGCTATTTGGAGCAGTTTTGGGCATGGATTGGATAGCTTAACAATGGAGCAAAGAGGATGGACGAAATTGAAGTCAAGAAGGGCTAGGAAAGGCTACAAATCTAGAGAAAGAAGTCCAAATGCAAAGAAGATAAGGAAATAGCAAGAAATAAGGAACCTTATCCAACCTTATCTTATCCTATCCTAACCAACCTTATCCTTTCCTAACTCTAACATTATCTTATCTTATCCTATCCTAATCTTTTCCTTCCTTAATTCCAACTTCAAAGAGGACTCCTTTTCACATTAAATCACCTAAATATCAAGTTCTAGAAGCCCTATTTTCGTGCATTAAGTTTATGCCACATGTGACCCTTTTATAAGTTCTAGAATCTACCACAAGGACCATTCCTTGTCCTCCTTGGAATCTAATTGAAAGTATCCTTGTTCTTTGGTGATTTGGAGTCCCAATTCCTCTCCTTTTCAGCCCAAATTCGTGCCTCCCCTTCACCCTATAAATACTTGATGCCACAACACTCAAAAACCACCACCCTCTACCACAAATTCACACCACACCATCCACCACACCTCAAGAGCCTAAATTCACATAAATCCCCATTGTTGGCAGCAAGGAAGGAAGGACGAGCCACCTGAAGTGTTTCTAGGTGTATTCTATCTTTGTTTTCAATGTTTAATTTATATTCTCTTTGTTTTGTTGTAAACATGAGGAGCTAAACTTGTTTTAGCTAGGGGAGACTTTGAAACCATGATTATATTTGCAATATGAATTGATTAATTCCAGTTGTGATTTCATAAATTGTGAATGCAATTTACTTAACCGTTTGATGGATAACTTATTCTTGTTTGTTGATAAAGGGTGCACACTTAATTTGCATGCATGAATTTGGGGCTAGAATATAAGGGAGTTTCACATAATCGTTACAAACTTATATTCACAAGTAGTTAAGGTTGTTTTCACAATCATGTTAGGTAAATTCCTAGCATGAGTATCATGATGTCATAGTTACAAGTGCTTTGTCAATACTTATGATTTTCATAGAACGTAATGATCTTTGATTGTATCTCTATTATGATGTCATGTAGGGGACTTTTGAAGAATGCTTTGGGTTGTCGTATGATGTCATCCAATCCAATAACTTAAGGAAAATCTGAGGGTTAATTAGTGATGTCATGGTTAATCTGGGGTGTTGAGGTTCATGGTTTATCGAAAAGCAACTGGAAATCAATTTGTATGCAAGTGTGTCATGTGTGGAGAAGGACCCTCTAGCTATCTAATCATCCATAGTTTTTCCTAAATTCGTCCAAATCTCATTTAAGTCTTTTAGTTACTTGTTTTTACATTAATTTCGTCCAAAACCCAATCCCCTTTATTTAGTTGTGTCAAATTTGTCCTAATTAGTGTTTTTGAGTGTTTTGAGTCAAAACCAAACCTATTTTCGTCCAAGTTGAGTCTTAGAGTCTAGTTTGAGTCTTTTTGATTGTTTTGTGTTGTTTAGAGTCTTTTAAGTTTGTTTTGAGTCATATAAGTTTAGTTAAGAGTCTTTTGAGTTTGTTTAAGTGTTTTGAAGCATATTTTTGTATCTTTGAGTCAGTTTTCATTAGATTAGCAATCCCTCCTAATCCCCGGCCTAGAACGATCCCTACTTATATCTATACTACAATTGTCAAAAAGAGGGTTTTAATTTGAGTGTTAGAATATATCACATCAAATTTTTGGCGCCGTTGCCGGGGATTGGCAAGTTTGCTAATCCCCCGTTGTTTCCCTTTGTTTTTGTTCATTTATTTTAGTTTTAGTTTCTGATTTGTGTTTAGTTTTGTTGATTTTAGGTACTAGAGAAGCAAGACATGGCACTTGCTAATATTCAAGCTCAAATAGCGAATCTTACTTCTCTTTTGTCACAAATGCAAAGAGTTGGTACGTTTGATCATAATCAATCAAGGAACGACATGTTTTCCAATACTTACAATTCAGATTGGAGTGATCACTCAAACTCTATGTGGTGGGAACCTCAACATGTTCAACAAGAAGGATATTGGCAGCCATATGAGGAGTTCTATACAACACCTATGCAGCCACCACAACCTGCCCAAACAAATTCAAGTACGTCTTTGTATAATGATACGGTTATTAAGTTACTCGCCAATTTGTCTCAGGGGCAAGAAAATCAAAACAAAGCAATGCAAAATCAAGACAAAAGGTTGGACCACTTGGAAAAGCAAATTGGACAGATAGCGGAGTTCGTAGGACAATTTCGAGACCAAGGCAAACTCCCTATTTCAACCATTGCAAATCCGAAGGGAGGATTTGAAACTGCCAAGGAAATCATCTTGAGAAGTAGCAAGGATGTTGGACTAGACCCTAAACCATCAAAATCAAATAACAAGGAAGATGAAAGATTGCAATTTGAGGAAAAGGAACACACCCAACCCACGGAAAGGGTGGAAACACCTTTGCTGCAGGCACCTATTACCCCTACGCCATCCAATTCAGGTAAGGTTGTTCCAAATTTCATTATTTCTAACCCCGTTCCACCAAATATCCCTATTCCTTGTAGGTTCATGAATTCCAAGGAAGAAGCAAGTGAAAAAGACATCTTGGAAGCCCTTCCAAAGGTGCAAAGTGTAGAATATCAAGAATTCGTCAAAGAGGATATACTTGAGACAACAATTCGCAAAGAAATTGGATTTTATGACACGGGACAAGTCATAACTCTCAAAACACCAAATCTAGCTGAATTTTCTAGTCCTACAACTTTCGAAGGGGTGTTTATTCTTGAGTTCATGTCGGAGCACACAGGTAAGCCACCTCCCCGAATTTCAATTTTGTTTTATACTAATATGTTGTTAATGATTCAGGCACCCACTCTAGAATTTAAACCATTACCGAATCATTTCAAGTATCACCTCCCATTCAAAGATCACCTTCACGCCGTGGGCACTAGGGGAATTTAAAAGGAGGTATCGTCCGGCTGGAAGACGTTAAAGCAAGCGCTTCTTGGGTGGCAACCCATGCATTCAAATAAAGAAGACCTAGGAATCTCCGGCTCTACAACCAGATTTGCGTTCCTAAACCCTACTCTTTATTGCTTTTATTTTGCCATGTTTGTCGTGTTTGTTAGTTGTGTTATTTGGTTGTTTGTTTGTGAGTCTATGCTTAAAACATTGAGGACAATGTTTGGTTTAAGTGTGGGGGGGGGTAAACAAAGTGTTTTTCATGCAAATTCGTGGGATTTTATCACCCATCATTTCTAAAGTTGTTTTTCACTGTTTCTAAGTGTTTTTAGTGTATTTTGAAGTGTTTTCATGTGTCTTAAACAAAAATTCCGAAAATTTGAAAAAAAATCGAAAAAGAGTGTTTTAAAAACCCAAAAAGAGTTGTTTTAGAGTCGTTTTTGTTTTATGTTTGTTTGTGTCTTAGGATACCTTCCAACACAATGATGAGGATTTGGTTTTTAATTGCATGACTATTAAAGAAAGTTACAAACATGGATGGAAGTTTGATATACTCTTTGGTTTATGCTTAGTTGTAGTTGACATTTACGAATTCACATGTAATCACAAAGGAAAAAATCAGCTTTTGTAACATGCTTGAAGGAAGGAACTCCAACTAACGCTACAACCCTGAGAGACTTGAGCCTAAACATTCTTTGGAGAGTTATTAATCTTGATGTTCTTGTTTTCTAAAGTCGTTGCATGATCTCATTATTCCTTGCTTGGTTGCTACTTAGAATGCGTTTCATCACTATAGTTCCAAATACTAGAACTCATGCCCATTTCATTCAAAGCATAAAGTTGAGTGCATAACAAAAAAACAAGATGAAGTTGTTTAGTTAAAACGAGAGCCAAAAAGCCTTACCCTTTACATATGTATTGTATGTCAACCCTTTTGAGCCTTTGTTAGCCTAATTTTCTTTGTTAACCACATTATCCTTACCTAGCCTAGAATAGGACTATCCATACCTTTGTTCTTAAAGTGTAGTAAAGCATGACTTAGAGGGAATTCCTTTTGTTCTACAATTTGCAGAAAAACAAGTGTGGGGGAAGGATTTTCATGGGAATCTAGGGGGATGGATGATTTATGTGCCAAAGAAAAGAATAGGGCACGAAAGAAAAAAAAAAAAAAAAAAAAAAACGTGAAAAAGAAAAAAGGAAGTTGAAAAAGATGGAAAAGAAAGAAAAAGGAGTTGAAAATAAGTGAGAATGAACTCACAAGTGTTGATTGTTGGAAACTAACTATGTAAATGCAAGAAAACAAGCTAACTGAGTCGCATAAACATGCTCCTATCAAATTCCCCCACACTTAGCTTCTGTTAGTCCCCGAGCAAAACAAAACAAACAAAACATAACCTAAACCTTCCAACAATTGTCTTAGGGATTTCCTGACACACCCCGATCGAGATCAGGGCGTGCTGGCCGTCACGTGGAAGTGACGTAGCCATGTGCACAGTACGGAAGTGATAGGAGCATATTCATGCGACTTAAATGGCTTGTTCTCGTGCATTTACGTTATGTTTCTCTCGTTATTTTAGTCCTTTATGCTTCTTTTGTGTGTTTTCAGGTTCTAAGGGCCTAGGGAGCAAGAAAGTGCATTTTGAGGCCATTTGGAGCATTTTTGGGCATGGATTGGATAGCTTATCCATGGAGCCAAGAGAATGGACGAATTTGAAGGCCTTGTATGCACTTGAAGACACAAAACAATGGCTCTAGCCCAATCAAACACATTATGCCATACAAACCAACCTATTTTAGGCCCATTCTATGTACTTAAACCCTAGCCCTTTAAACTAATTCATTGATCACTTATCAAACCATTCACTTATCACTCACCACATATCATTCACTTATCACTTAACATATCATTCATTTATTTCACTTCCATACTCCTCTTAATTCCACATGCATTCTCACACATGCACATCATTCACTCACATTTCCACCATTCATTCTTTATTCCTTTCCAAACATCTCACATGCATTTCCACCTTCCTACTTCATCATTTCACCACATTCTCCCTCTTTAATTCACATGCATTCTCACACATGCACATCATTCACTCACATTTCCACCATTCATTCTTTATTCCTTTCCAAACATCTCACATGCATTTCCACCTTCCTACTTCATCATTTCACCACATTCTCCCTCTCTAACCCTACATGCATTATTTATTGCATCTTCACATGCATTCACACACACTTTACACATTCAAACCGTGAGCTCCCATTCCTATATGCCATTTTCATATTTCCACCCACTAACCTAGTCATCAACACATGCACTTCCACCTTTCATCCACAATGATTCATGATTCATTCACTTTGCATCCTTTAAATCACATACTTTTCCATCATTAATTAGCCACTTGCATCTTAAACAAACAACCATATGTTCCCTCCACTACTCCTATAAATACCCTTGCACCCATTCAATTCATATCTCATATATTTCCATTCACAACACTTCACACAACACAAATACCATTCCATTGCCGTGAGTCCCATTTCATTTTCTGCATATTTTCTCTTCATTCTTCCATCTCCAACCACTCCCTACTCCATTCCACATACACCTAAAGCCCTTAAGCTCACCTTAGACCTTGTGCTACAACAACGAGGAAGAAAAGAGTGCTTAAACGTTCATACAATTCAAGTTTGAGTTGTTGGAATGTTTAGGTGTTTCTTTGATTTCAAAGTTTAAATTTAATTCTCTTTGTTTTGTACGTATGAGAAGGGAAGAGAAGAGTGCCTAAACGTTCATACAATTCACGTTTGAGTTGTTGGAATGTTTAGGTGTTTCTTTGATTTCAAAGTTATGAGGAACTAAACCCCCCTTTAGCTAGGGGGTGATTCGAAACTATGTTTATATTTGCAATTTGAATTGATTACGTTTGGTTGGAATTTCATAAGTTGTGGATTCAATTCGTTTAACTGTTTGATTGATAACTTATTTATGTATGTTCATTGAGATTGCAAGCTTAATTTTCATGCATAAATATGACGCTAGAATATAAGTGCGTTAAACGAATTCTTGGCATAAGTTTCATGCGTATTCCATAGTAACGAATGCCTCGTCGATGTTTATGATTTCCGTTGAACTTAATGATCTTGGTTAAATGTCTCTATCATGCGTATTCCATAGTTAGGGACTTTGATTAAGAATAATTTGGTTGTAATGCGTATTCCATTCAATCCAACGAATTTAGGGAAATCTGAAAGTTAATCTAAGCGGATCTAATTAACTTGGAGCATTGAGTTTCACAACTTATCGAAAGACCAACTGAGAATCAATTTTGTTTGCAAGTGTAACATGTGTGGAGAAGAACCCCTTGGCTATTCCATCATCCATATTTTCATCACATTCATATTTACATTTTGCCTTTAATTATATTCTGTCTTTTTAATTTAATATCGTCCAAACACAATTCCCCCCCTCTATTTTGTTAAGTTTTAATCATTCGTATTTGTTTTATTTTTGTATCTTTAAGCTTTTGGAGTCATAAACATTTGCAAATTCGTCTAAATCAAGTTCTAGCTTCTATTTGAGTCAATTTGATTGTTTTAGACAATTTGAGTTTTTTCAAAGCCATTCTGAGTCATAGTAGTCTTGTTAAGAGTATTTTAATTTAGTTTTTATGTTTTTAAGTCAATTTAGAAGGTTTTAGCAAGCCCTCCTAATCCCCGGTCTAGAACGATCCCTCACTTATCCATTCTACTACAATTGTCAAACGAGGGTTTAATTTGAGTGTCAAGTAAATCTCGCATCAAATTTTGGCGCCGTTGCCGGGGATTAGCAACTTTGCTAATCCTTTGTCTTTATTTTTATATTTTTTTTGTTTTTCGTGCATTCTTATTTTAGATTCTTAGTTTGTTTGTTTCCTTGTTTTTTAGGTACTGTGTATGACTCGTCGCTCTCGGCCTATTATAGAGAACATCTCCGACTTTGACGGTGATTTTGAACGCACTTTGAGGAGAACGAGGAGTCAACAAGAGCCACCACAACCTCCACCACAACCTGGGCTTGAAGAAGACGAAGAAGGTGTAGAAGAAAAGCCCACGGATCAGATTTTTGAAGAAGAACAAGCCATGGCAGCAGATAATAGAACCATCAAGGAGCTTTCGGCCTCGGGTTTGGATAATGCATTGCCTCTTTGTATCCAATACCCCACGGCTGCAGAGGGGAAGACTGAGGAATTTGAACTCAAATCCAGTTTGTTACACCATATTCCGAAGTTCCATGGCTTGTCTATGGAAGACCCCAACAAACACTTGAAGGAGTTCGAGGTGGTTTGTTCGAGCATGACCCCCGTCAATGTGGATGGGAGTATATTGAAGATGAAGGCCTTTCCATTTTCACTTATGGACAAGGCCAAAGATTGGCTCTACGAACTAGCCCCGGGAACTGTGACTTCGTGGGAGAGTATGAAGCGTGCTTTCTTGGAGAAATTCTTCCCTACTTCGAGAGTGATTCTCCTACGGAAGAAAATTAGTGGTATTCAACAGAATCATGGTGAGACATTCCCGGCTTATTATGAGCGCTTCAAGGGCCTTGTAGCTTCATGTCCTCAACATCAAATGAAGGAGGAACTTCTCCTTCAATATTTCTATGAGGGCCTCCTTCCTATCGAACGTCAAATGGTTGATGCATCAGCGGGAGGAGCATTGGTGGACAAAACACCAAGGGATGCCAAGATTCTCATAGCCAACCGAGCGCTCAACGCTCAACAATATGAAGGAGTGGGCCAAAGGGAAGCCCCACGGCAACAAAGTGTAAATGAGGTGAGTGTTATTTCTGAAATTCAATCACAACTTGCTAATCTTACTTCTCTTGTTTCTCAGGTTGTGATTGGTCCAAAAGCACAAGAACACCAAGTTTGTGGCGTGTGCTCAATTCAAGGGCATCCATCCGACAAGTGCCCTCAACTAATCGAGAATGGTGGGTGGGAATCTGCCAATGCAATTGGTTTCCAAGGACAAAATCAAAACAACCCATACTCGAACACTTACAATGCCGGATGGAGGGACCATCCAAACTTCAAATGGAGGGAGCCACAACAAGCTGCCCAACAAGGAGGATTTAGGCCAAACCCCCCTGGTTTTTATTCCAAGCCGTATGCACCCCAACAATCCCAACAACCTTCGGCATCATCTCATTCAGGTACGTCTTTGGAAAGTAATCAAGCTATGCAATTACTAACCTCTATTTCGCAGGGGTTGCAAAATCAAAACAACCGAATAGAAAATAACGAGAAGGAGATGATGGATATGAAGAAACAAATAGGGCAGATTTCTGAGTTCCTTGGACAGATTAGAGAGCAAGGAAAGCTTCCTAGCTCAACCACAGTCAATCCAAAGGGAGGATTCGAATCCGCCAAGGCCATCACCCTAAGGGGTGGAAAAGAAGTTGGGACCGAGCCAAACAATCCCAAATCTGCCCAGAAAGTAGATGAAGAGACGACACAACCTGAGGCAGATCACCCTAACTCGGCCAAATCAGGTAATTTAAGTTCAAATTCATGTACTTCACGTCCTAATCTGCCCAATGTACCTTTTCCTCGCAGGTTCATGCAAGAAAAAAAGGAAGAAAGCGAGAAGGACATTCTTGAAACGTTCCGGAAGGTGCAAGTGAACATACCGCTTCTCGATGCAATCAAACAGGTTCCAAAGTATGCTAAATTCCTCAAGGACCTATGCAATACAAAGAGAAGAAGGGCAAACAAAGAGGTAGTGAAGGTAAGCGAGAATGTGTCCGCTGTTTTGCAACGTAAACTGCCTACCAAGTGCAAAGACCCCGGTAGTTTCACGATTCCTTGTGTAATTGGACATAATCGTTTTGAACATGCCATGCTTGATTTAGGTGCATCCATAAATGTCATGCCTTATTCTATTTATGCATCTATGAATTTGGGTGAATTAAAACAAGATGGTGTAATTATACAATTGGCTGATCGTTCTAACGCGTATCCAAAAGGAGTTTTGGAGGATGTGCTTGTGCAGGTGAACCATTTAATTTTTCCGGCTGATTTCTACGTCCTAGACATGGAGGATTCAGCCCATTCTACATCTTTGCCGATTCTCCTTGGTAGGCCATTCATGAAGACGGCCCGAACGAAGATTGATGTATACAAAGGCACCTTGACAATGGAATTCGATGGGGAAGTGATTGATTTTAATATTTCTGAAACTATGAGATATCCCGTTGATGACCATTCTTGTTTTTCCATTGATGTTATCGATTCTTTGGCGCAGGTATACCTTGAAGAATTGAACGAGGACGCCCTGGAAACAACCATCACTAAGGCCATAGAGCGCAAAAATGAAGGATTTGGGCCAATGCAAGGCCACGGCAAGGAGGAGGAATTCTTTGCAATGGGTTCTAGTGAAGAAATAATTGAGGTTGTGGCAGCCCTTGAGTCATTGCCACAACAATATGGTAAGGTTCCACTCTCACTTTCAAATTCAGTTTCCACTAAGATGCTACCTTCTGTTGTTCAGGCACCATCGCTTGAACTTAAGCCGTTGCCGGACCATTTGAAGTATGTGTTTTTGGGAGAAAGCGAAACATTGCCCGTCATCATTTCATCAAGTCTCACAGCAATGGAGGAGGAGAAGCTTGTGAGGGTGCTGCGAGAGCACAAAATGGCCATAGGGTGGACTTTGGCCGACATTAAAGGAATAAGCCCTACCACATGCATGCACCGTATACTTCTTGAGGAGGGGGCTAAACCAACTCGAGAGGCTCAACGCCGTCTCAACCCTCCAATGATGGAAGTGGTGAAGAAGGAAATAATCAAGCTTTTGGATTGCGGAGTGATCTACCCTATCTCCGATAGCCGTTGGGTCTCTCCAGTTCAAGTCGTTCCCAAGAAGTCCGGAGTAACTGTTATCAAGAATGATGAGAATGAGCTCGTGCCTACACGCATTCAGACTGGATGGCGAGTATGTATCGATTACCGGAAGCTAAATGCCATGACTAGGAAAGATCACTTTCCTTTGCCATTCATCGACCAGATGCTCGAAAGGTTAGCCGGTCATGCTTTTTACTGTTTTCTTGATGGATACTCTGGATATAACCAAATTGTGATAGCCCCGGATGATCAAGAGAAGACCACATTCACATGTCCCTTTGGAACATTTGCCTATCGTCGCATGCCATTTGGCTTATGCAACGCACCGGCCACTTTCCAAAGGTGTATGGTAAGTATATTTTCCGATTTTGTTGAAAAGATCATTGAGGTTTTCATGGATGATTTCAGTGTATTTGGGAGTTCATTTGATAATTGCTTGGATAATCTGACCTTAATTTTGAAACGATGTGTTGAAACTAACCTTGTCTTGAATTGGGAGAAATGTCACTTTATGGTGAAACAAGGTATAGTTTTAGGACATATTGTTTCAGAAAAAGGAATTGAAGTAGATAAATCGAAAATAGACCTTGTACGTCACTTACCCTCTCCTACTTCGGTTAGAGAGGTACGTTCGTTTCTTGGCCATGCAGGGTTCTATAGGCGTTTTATCAAGGACTTCTCCAAGATGTCCAACCCTCTTTGCCGATTGCTTCAAAAAGATGTGCCATTCAAGTTTGATGAAGAGTGTAATTCGGCATTTAACCAACTCAAGGAGAAGCTAGTCTCGGCCCCCATTATTGTACCTCCAGATTGGAGCCTTCCGTTCGAGCTCATGTGCGATGCATCCGACTATGCATTAGGAGCTGTTCTAGGACAAAGAAGAGACAAGCGGCCGCATGTCATATACTATGCCTCTCGGACTCTCAATGATGCCCAATTGAACTACTCCACGACGGAAAAAGAACTTCTAGCTGTGGTTTTTGCTTTAGATAAATTTCGTTCATATTTAATTGGTACTAAAGTAATCGTTTATTCTGATCATGCAGCTTTGAGGTACTTGCTCACGAAAAAGGAAGCAAAGCCGAGGCTTATCCGTTGGATTCTTCTTCTTCAAGAATTTGATATTGAAATCCGGGATAAGAAAGGAAGCGAGAATGTAGTGGCTGACCATTTAAGCCGAATGATCCACGAGGAGCATGAACATGCCGTACCTATCCCTGAAACTTTTCCCGATGAGCAGCTGCTATCCATTGAGGTAAGTGAACCATGGTATGCAGATTTAGTGAATTACTTGGTGACTAAACAAATTCCAAATGAACTAAACAAGCACCAACGTGATAAGCTTAAAAATGATGCACGTTTCTATGTTTGGGATGACCCTTATTTGTGGAAGTATTGCTCAGATCAAATTGTACGTAGATGTGTGCATGATTCTGAATTTCACTCAATTCTAAGCTTTTGTCACACATATGCATGTGGTGGTCATTTTGGCACACAACGCACTGCCCTCAAGGTTCTAGAGTGTGGTTTTTATTGGCCGACTATATTTAGGGATGCTAGAACCTTTTGTATGTCTTGTGATCGTTGCCAACGAATGGGTAACATAGGTACCAAGGACCAAATGCCGCAAACCCCTGTCTTTAATGTTGAAATTTTTGATGTTTGGGGCATTGATTTCATGGGCCCTTTTCCTCCATCTTATGGTTTCACTTATATCTTGCTAGCCGTTGATTATGTTTCTAAATGGGTGGAAGCAAAAGCCACCCGTACTAACGATTCTAAGGTGGTTGCAGATTTTGTGAAAACTAACATTTTTGCTAGGTTTGGAATGCCGAGAGTAATCATAAGTGATGGAGGGTCTCACTTTTGCAATCGGACCATTGAGGCATTGCTAAGAAAGTACCATGTCAACCATAAGGTCTCCACACCTTACCATCCTCAAACAAATGGCCAAGCCGAGGTGTCTAACCGAGAAATCAAACAAATTTTGGAGAAGACCGTTGGACCAACAAGGAGGGATTGGAGCTTACGTTTAGATGATGCACTGTGGGCATATCGTACGGCATACAAAACACCCATTGGGATGTCACCTTTTCGGCTCGTCTATGGTAAGCCATGTCATTTGCCCGTAGAGTTAGAGCACAAGGCACATTGGGCCGTGAAGATTTTCAACATGGACATAGATGCAGCGGGAGTTCATAGGAAGCTCCAATTGAATGAACTTGAGGAGATTCGGAATGAAGCCTATGAGAATGCCCGGATGTACAAAGCCAAGACCAAAGCATTCCATGATAAAATGATTCGAACCAAGACCTTCACAGTTGGGCAGAAAGTGTTACTTTTCAACTCTCGCCTACGTTTGTTTCCTGGTAAGTTGCGTTCTAAATGGATTGGCCCGTTTGTTGTTACTAATGTTTTCCCTCATGGTGCAGTGCAAATCAAAAGTTTAAGGACGCAGCAAGAATTCAAAGTGAATGGGCATCGATTGAAGCCCTATTACGAGATGTTTGAGGAGCATGTCGTGGAGGAGGTACCCCTCCATGCCGTGGAACCTAGTCAAGCTTAAACGGAGGTACCGTCCGGCTGCAAGACGTAAAAGAAAGCGCTTCGTGGGAGGCAACCCATGCATCCGAATAGAGAAGAACTTGGAAACCCCTTTAAGAGACTTATTTTTATTCCTTTCTTTTTCTTTACTGCCTTTACTTTGCTTTCTTTCTCGTATTTGTTTATTTGCTTGCTCTGTTGTGACTTTCTGCTTAAAACATTGAGGACAAAGTTTGATTTAAGTGTGGGGGGGTAAACAATTTGTATTTGCATGAATTTCGTGGGATTTATTCACCTATCACTTAGAATGTTGTTTCTTGCTGTTTTAAGCGTTTTTAGAGTGTTTTATAGTGTCTTGGTATAAAACTTCGAAAATTTGATAAAAATTAAAAAAAAAAAAAAAAAAAAAAAAAAAAAAAAAAAAAAAAAACTCTTCTCTTTGTTGCTATTTCGTTTCTGCCTTGTTAGGTTGTTTAGTTGTTATTGTTTGTTTGTTTATTAATTGTGTGAGTCTATGATTGTAACATTGAGAAAATGTTTGATTTATTGATAGGCACTGCTAAACAAAGAAAGATGGTGCTTCACAAAGGTTGTTTGCTTGAGGCCCCACTACGTGGCTTTACTCTTGAAGCGGAAGGCGTAGGAACAGAAGGCATCGGAGCGGAAGGCGTAGGAACAGAAGGCATCGGAGCGGAAGGCGTAGGAGCAGAAGGCATCGGAGCAGGAGGCATCGAAGATAGAGCATTCCAGGCCTCAATACTTGGCCAAGCGCTGGATGAGCCAGGAAAAAGGTGCCTCTGGAGGAAAGACGAAAACCTTTGACGGTCACTGTGAATCCGACCTTCAGACTCTTGCAGCTCATCAAGCTTCCTCTTCATGCCCGACGAATAGTTATTTGCAAGCACATGCAAACTTCTATTCTCATACTTCAGCTGCTGGATCTCCTGCTTGAGACTTTCCACCTCTGCCATCAATGATTCCACCTGACGGGAGCGGGCAAGCAGGCGTTGGCCCATGTTGGACACAGAACTCGCACACTGAACACTAAGTGCGAGGGACTCTTGAACGGCCAACTCATCGGACCGTCCTGACAGCAGCCTACTATCTTTTGGTGTGAGGAGGTTCCTAGCTACTATTGTAGCTGTTGTGGCGTCCTGCATCACAGAGTCTTCACCTGAAAGAGGACCGTTAGAAGAAAAGAAAGAAGGACGCCATACGTTACCTTGACGCGGCGCGCCCGTATCACTGCTAAGGCTCAATTCCAAGCTAAGGTTCGATGAGTTTGCCATTTTTCAAAAGTGTTCAAAGAGAAGGGATGGAGTTAAATTTCAAAGGGCCGGAGTCGATTTTCTTCAGAGTGTGTTTGTTGTGGTGATCGATAGCTCAATAAAAAAAGCCAAGGCGACGCGTCCACCAATTCAAAAAGCCGGAATTTCCGGCGTAAGTTCGGCGACGCTTTCTCGGCTTTTCAGAAGGCGCGTTCAACTTTGTCAAAAGATTTCTTCTTTTCAGACAACACGTGGAGGCCATCACCGCAACTACACATCTTTAGCCGACAAGCGCAAAGTTCGGCGACGCTTTCTCTGCTTTTCAGAAGACGCGTGCAGCTTTGTCAAAAGGAGCCGCATCTGCACTACCACGTGTCGTTCAGAAAGCGAAGGGGCGCCTGCTCAGAAATCGAAGAGGTGTGTTCAAAAATCGAAGAGGCGTGTTCAGAAATCGAAGAGGCGTGTTCAGAGATCGAAGAGGCGCCACTATTTCAAAAAGCCAGATTTGCGGGATCAAAACGTTTGTCGACAAAGGTAAAAAGTACCACCACTTGATATTATCTCTATATATGTCGACCTTCGTCTTTTATGGCAGGGCAAACCTGAAGAAAAATGCCCAACTCTCCCTCACCTCTGAGGGCGTACTCCCAGCAAAGCCTTTCGAAAGACTCAATTCTTTCTTCTTCCCCAAAGATGATACCAGATGCCTGGAGTACATATGACCCAGGAGGAAACAGCACAACAAATACATGTGCTGATTCATTCACCGCTTCTTCAAAAGCAAAGGTATCTCATATCATCAAGGTCAAAAGCAAAAGTATCTCATATCATGCTCTTTCCCTGTCTTTTTCTTTGTCCTTGTTCTTACTCGCATGGCAAAGTAAAACAAGCAATCAGCCGGCACTTGGAGTCAGTCTTCCGATCTGGAGCCAACTGCCTGGAATCTATTCCTGATTGCTTACCTAGCGTTGCTCTCGAGTAGTCATCTTCAACGGTTGATACACTTCCGGAGAAGGGACCACTTCTGCAAAGGGGAGCGAGTAAGGCAAGTGAAAATGATACATTGAAGCATGTGGAGACAAACATAGGCTGAGTTATCCTCCAACCCTTTTCAATACGAATTGGAAAGATTGAACAAAGAAACAGACCAAAGGGGTAAGCTCAGACCTTCGGGGGAGACCAAATGAACCATCATGCTGCCCAGTTCAAGAAGTAGCACAAAGGAAAATCAACGATGGGCGGAAACCAGTTCGAGAGTAAGCCTGTGGAATCATCAAGATCAAGCCTCAATGCAATCAACAAAGAGAAGATGGAATTTACACTCTATAACCAGATTTGCGTCTCTAAACTCTTCTCTTTGTTAATTACATTATGCCATGTTTAGTATGTTTAAGTGCTTTTTGTGTATTTACTTATGCTTTGTGTGAATCTATGCTTAAAACATTGAGGACAATGTTTGATTTAAGTGTGGGGGGGTAACTAAGTATATTTGATGCAAATTCGTTGGATTTTATCACCTATCACTTCACATGTTGTTTCTCACTGTTTTAAAACTGTTTTAGTGTGTTTTGTCTTAAAAATTCGAAAATCCCATAAAATTTTGAAAAATTGTTTTGAAAAACCCAAAAAGAGTTGTTTTAAAGTTGTTTTTGTGTGTGTGTTTGTGTCTTAGGATACCTTCCAACACAATGATAAGGATTTGGTTTGTAATTGCATGACTGTTAAAAAGAGTTATTAACATAGAGAAAAGTTTGATTTACTCTTGGTATATGCTTGGTTATGGTTATAATGTATAACTTCACATGCAATCATAAAAGAAAATTTAGTTTTTGTAACATGCCTGAAGGAAGGAACTCAAACAAATGCTACAACCCTGAGAGACTTGAGCCTATAACGTTCTTTGGAGAGTATAATCTGTGATTTCTTGTTTTCTAAAATCGTTGCATGATCTCATTATTCTTTGCTTGGTTACTACTTAGAAGGCGTTTCATCATATAGTTCCAAATGCTAGAACTCATGCCCATTTCATTCAAAGCATGTTATTGATTTGCATAACATATATCAAGATGAAGTTGTGTAGTTGCCACCATAGCCAAATAGCCTCGCTTCCCATATTTCGTATATGTTGTAAGTTTTACCCCCGTTGAGCCATGTTAACCCATGTTCTTTGTTTACCCACTTTATCTTCACCTAACCTAGAATATGACCGTCCTTACCCTTGTTCTTAAAAGATAGTGAGCATGACTTAATTGAATTCCTTTTGAGTTACATTATGAAAGAAAATAAGTGTGGGGGAGAGAATGTTTAAGTGTTTTGTTTTGAGATTCAAAAGAATAAAAAAAAAAAAAAAAAAAAAAAAAAAAAAAAAAAAAAGAGAAAAGAATAAGTGATTGAAGAAAGGTTCCAAAACACCAATTCTGGGCGTAAATTGTCTAAATTCTCCCTTTTTGTTCAAAAGTTGAGTTTTCATTCAAAAGTGAATTCTAAGTTGATTAAAATGCTTTGCTCACTATTTCTTTAAGAACCTTTGTTTTCCATATCCCTTCTTTATCCACATACCCCAAGCCCCGTTACAACCCTTGACTTCTATCTTGAGTGTTGTGTATTTCAATTTGTGGAGTTTGAACTTGGTATGAGCTTATGGTGTCACTGGTTCTCGCGTCTAAGTAGTAGCATTCCATTCATGAGATCATATCTAAACTTGATTATTAACTCCAGAATTTGCGTTCTTTGTGATACATATATGTGAGTGTCGTTTTCATGTTTACATCAATCTTCTCACATATGACTAGATTAGGGTGTGTAGTTAGAAAATCTGAGTAAAAATTGAGTGCATATCTTGAACGGAATTGAGCAAATTCTCTAAGGCATGTTACTACATTCAAAACATGGTTTTAAATGCTTAATTGTGAACTAGTATATGGTGACTATGATTAAGAATGTACTTAAATGTGAAGATGACTAAAATCTGTGAGAATGATGATTTTTAACTTGTCATGTGCATTGGAAATCCCTAAGACGGTTGTTGGAAGGTTTAGGTTGTGTTTTACGTGTTTAGTGTCGTTTTGTTTATTTGTTTTTATTCTGTTTTGCTCGAGGACTAGCAAAAGCTAAGTGTGGGGGTATTTGATAGGAGCATATTCATGCGACTTAAATGGCTTGTTCTCGTGCATTTACGTTATGTTTCTCTCGTTATTTTAGTCCTTTATGCTTCTTTTGTGTGTTTTCAGGTTCTAAGGGCCTAGGGAGCAAGAAAGTGCATTTTGAGGCCATTTGGAGCATTTTTGGGCATGGATTGGATAGCTTATCCATGGAGCCAAGAGAATGGACGAATTTGAAGGCCTTGTATGCACTTGAAGACACAAAACAATGGCTCTAGCCCAATCAAACACATTATGCCATACAAACCAACCTATTTTAGGCCCATTCTATGTACTTAAACCCTAGCCCTTTAAACTAATTCATTGATCACTTATCAAACCATTCACTTATCACTCACCACATATCATTCACTTATCACTTAACATATCATTCATTTATTTCACTTCCATACTCCTCTTAATTCCACATGCATTCTCACACATGCACATCATTCACTCACATTTCCACCATTCATTCTTTATTCCTTTCCAAACATCTCACATGCATTTCCACCTTCCTACTTCATCATTTCACCACATTCTCCCTCTTTAATTCACATGCATTCTCACACATGCACATCATTCACTCACATTTCCACCATTCATTCTTTATTCCTTTCCAAACATCTCACATGCATTTCCACCTTCCTACTTCATCATTTCACCACATTCTCCCTCTCTAACCCTACATGCATTATTTATTGCATCTTCACATGCATTCACACACACTTTACACATTCAAACCGTGAGCTCCCATTCCTATATGCCATTTTCATATTTCCACCCACTAACCTAGTCATCAACACATGCACTTCCACCTTTCATCCACAATGATTCATGATTCATTCACTTTGCATCCTTTAAATCACATACTTTTCCATCATTAATTAGCCACTTGCATCTTAAACAAACAACCATATGTTCCCTCCACTACTCCTATAAATACCCTTGCACCCATTCAATTCATATCTCATATATTTCCATTCACAACACTTCACACAACACAAATACCATTCCATTGCCGTGAGTCCCATTTCATTTTCTGCATATTTTCTCTTCATTCTTCCATCTCCAACCACTCCCTACTCCATTCCACATACACCTAAAGCCCTTAAGCTCACCTTAGACCTTGTGCTACAACAACGAGGAAGAAAAGAGTGCTTAAACGTTCATACAATTCAAGTTTGAGTTGTTGGAATGTTTAGGTGTTTCTTTGATTTCAAAGTTTAAATTTAATTCTCTTTGTTTTGTACGTATGAGAAGGGAAGAGAAGAGTGCCTAAACGTTCATACAATTCACGTTTGAGTTGTTGGAATGTTTAGGTGTTTCTTTGATTTCAAAGTTATGAGGAACTAAACCCCCCTTTAGCTAGGGGGTGATTCGAAACTATGTTTATATTTGCAATTTGAATTGATTACGTTTGGTTGGAATTTCATAAGTTGTGGATTCAATTCGTTTAACTGTTTGATTGATAACTTATTTATGTATGTTCATTGAGATTGCAAGCTTAATTTTCATGCATAAATATGACGCTAGAATATAAGTGCGTTAAACGAATTCTTGGCATAAGTTTCATGCGTATTCCATAGTAACGAATGCCTCGTCGATGTTTATGATTTCCGTTGAACTTAATGATCTTGGTTAAATGTCTCTATCATGCGTATTCCATAGTTAGGGACTTTGATTAAGAATAATTTGGTTGTAATGCGTATTCCATTCAATCCAACGAATTTAGGGAAATCTGAAAGTTAATCTAAGCGGATCTAATTAACTTGGAGCATTGAGTTTCACAACTTATCGAAAGACCAACTGAGAATCAATTTTGTTTGCAAGTGTAACATGTGTGGAGAAGAACCCCTTGGCTATTCCATCATCCATATTTTCATCACATTCATATTTACATTTTGCCTTTAATTATATTCTGTCTTTTTAATTTAATATCGTCCAAACACAATTCCCCCCCTCTATTTTGTTAAGTTTTAATCATTCGTATTTGTTTTATTTTTGTATCTTTAAGCTTTTGGAGTCATAAACATTTGCAAATTCGTCTAAATCAAGTTCTAGCTTCTATTTGAGTCAATTTGATTGTTTTAGACAATTTGAGTTTTTTCAAAGCCATTCTGAGTCATAGTAGTCTTGTTAAGAGTATTTTAATTTAGTTTTTATGTTTTTAAGTCAATTTAGAAGGTTTTAGCAAGCCCTCCTAATCCCCGGTCTAGAACGATCCCTCACTTATCCATTCTACTACAATTGTCAAACGAGGGTTTAATTTGAGTGTCAAGTAAATCTCGCATCAGGAAGCCAATAAAATAATAATAGAAATAGTAATACGAATCAATAAAAATTGATTTTTACATAAAGAAATAACAAGTGCGACGCTAAGTTCAGAGCATAAGCCTAAAGCAGTCCAAATGAAAATGACGCGACAACAGTACACCCGAAGGTGGCCCTACGCTGGTGATCGTCTGTCAGAAATGCCGGGAAAGTCCTCTGGGAAACCACCAAACGTGCTAGTCAACTAGAACCTGGAGGGGCGCAAAACAAAAGTGTGAGTGGGCAAAAACAAAGCTTTTCGAAAACCATTTAACAAATAAGTTCTAACCCCTCGCCGTAAAACCTATATACTTCCCAGAAAATAGATATATATATATATATATATATATATATATATATATATATATATATATATACCAATCATGCTCAAGAATATGCCATGCCAAAACCTCAAAATGGAATGCAAGTGCTCAGGTATAAATCATATCAATAACATATAATCTGGCAGCCAGAGTCACCTAACGTGACCTGTACGGCTGCATCTAGAGCTCAAATCTCACTCTCACTAACTGGACCTGCACACGAGTCGGAACCACCTAAAGTGGTCTGTACGACAGGCCTGGGTGTAATATATATAAACGCTCAAGTGCTACGATCACGTGAAGGCTGGGTGAGTAATCGCGGGTCACCTACGAGTCGGAACCACCTAGAGTGGTCTGTACGACAGGACTGTGCACCTAACTTGGATCCAAGCTGAGCGTGTGGTGCGGGAGGTAAACATCACGTGAAGGACTGTGCCCAACTCTGGGCGGGAGCACTAACACCGGGGGTGTAGGTTATGAGATTTCTAAGCATCTCAAATCACTACTGAATGTAACATTAATAACACTTACCTGGCACTTACCTGTACGTCCGCAGCACCAAATATGCATATATATATATATAAACGACTAATAATGCAACTAACGATGCATAAACAACGGTAATGTAATGCATGGCATATGGCAATTAACAATTCAAATCAATTTCTGGGAAAATATAAGTATATAGGTATATACGGAAAACCAAAAGCCCACTCACTGGTATGTGGAAGGGTCGTAACCCCCTGCCTCGAGTGACCACGCTCGTCCTCGGGATAGGTATCACCTATATGCGAAACAACTACAAAAACGTTAATTTTAAAGCACATAACTAACCTTTAGAAATAACTTCTCATACAATGCTCAAATAGGGTGTATGAATACACCAACGTGATCTACTCAACCTCAGGAACATCCCCATATTTTTAAAATAATTTTTCACCGTCGCACGCGCCCCACACGCCGACCACGCGCAGGCATGTGCCTGGCACGCTGACGGCGTCAGTTGACGCCGTTAGGAATATTCCGTTATTCCTAACGGATTCCGTTAACGGCGTCAGGAATATTCTGTCAGACTTGACGGAATATTCCGTCGTCTTCTCCGATGAGCCTCCGGCGCCGTCATTGGCGCCGGAAAATCGGGAAAATTTCAAACTTTGATATCTTCTTCGTTTTTCAACCAAATTTCACAAAGTCGGTACCAAAATGAAGCTTACAACGAGATGAGCACAATCATATGACTTTCAAGGGCTAAAATCCACGAAATCTCACCTGCAAAATCACCCCAACTCCGGCCAACCTCGAAAGTCGTGATCCCGACGTCCAAAACCTTCAAACGAACCATCCCGAGCCTCCTAGGGACCTCACCAAGCTTCCTACAAGCTTGAAATTCCCTAAAACGTGAGAAATCACGTGAGCATGAACAGTACCCAAAATCAGGCATCGTGAGTTCGACGTGAAAACGAAGGTATTCTTACCTGAAATGGGTATGGTTGGACTCCTACAAACCTCACGAGTCTGAATATGTGCTTGGATTCTTCGATCTGTGAAGGTTTGATGGGTGTGTGGGTGTGTCCGTACGTTTCAAGGGGAATGGGAAGGAATGGGAACTCGGGATAGAGGGGTACAGGGCAAGAGAAAGGGTGTGGGTGCAGGTTATGGTATGTGGCCCAAAACATGCCAACAAGGAACCCAAAAACAACCACAAAACGTAAAGAAAACGCACTAGGGGCAAAACCATCTTTTCACGCGTGCGTTTTTAAATTTCCCGGGACGAGCTATCACAACCTACCCACCTTACAAGAATTTCGTCCCGAAATTCAAAACAACCAAATAACAAACCCCTAGTGATCAAAGAACAACCGAGGATACAAATCCCTTATCCGATCTTCTATTTCCCACGTAGCTTCCTCCACTGAATGATTTCTCCACAAAATTTTCACTAAATTCACCGTCTTATTCCTCAGAACCTTTTCCTTCCAATTTAGTATCGTCACTGGCTCCTCATCATAAGTCAAATCTGGATTAATTTCCAAGGGTTGAGGAGATATCACGTGAGACGGATCAGCAACATAATGTCGAAGCATAGACACGTGGAAAACGTTATGTACTCTAGCCAACTCCGGAGGCAACTCCAACCTATAAGCTACCTCACCAACTCGCTCTGTGACCATGTATGGTCCAATGTACCTGGGACTCAATTTTCCTTTCTTTCCAAATCGTACCACGCCTCTCCATGGTGAAAGCTTCAGAAATACCCAATCGCCAACCTCATACACTCTGTCTGTAGCATGCCGATCTGCTAGACTCTTCTGCCTGTCCTGGGCTGCCTTCAGGTTAAACTTAATTACCTGAACATTTTGAGTAGTCTCCTCAACAATCTCTGGACCCACTAAAACTCTTTCTCCGACCTCTGACCAGCACAATGGTGTGCGACAAAATCTACCATACAATGCCTCAAATGACGCCATACCGATACTCGAATGAAAGCAATTGTTGTAGGCAAATTCCATTAAATCCAATCGCTTGTGCCAAGCATCACCAAACTGTAGCATCGAAGCTCGCAACATATCCTCTAAAGTCTGAATAGTTCTCTCTGACTGTCCGTCCGTCTGAGGATGATACGCTGTACTATAAAGTAGTCTCGTACCCAAAGCTTCATGAAATGCTACCCAAAACTTAGATGTAAATCGTGGATCACGATTTGAGACAATACTCACAGGGACACCATGATACTTCACAATCTTCGAGATAAACAACTCCGCTAATCGGCCCAAAGAATACTTCTCCCTCACAGAAATAAAATATGCCGACTTAGTGAGCCGATCAACGATCACCCAAATGCCGTCAAAACCATTATGTGTACGCGGAAGCTTGTACACAAAATCCATAGTAATATTTTCCCATTTCCACTCTGGAACGGGAAGCGGCTGCAAAAACCCAAACGGTTTCTTCCTTTCTGCCTTAACTTGCTGACAAACAGCACACTTACTCACATACTCAACTATCTCCCTCTTCATACCCGGCCAATAACAAAATGGTCGAATGGTATGATACATTTTAGTAGCTCCTGGATGCATGGCGAAAGCCGAAATATGTGCTTCGTCGAGAATTGCTTTCTTTAATTCCAAATTATTCGGCACGAACATCCTACCCTCCTACATCAACATGCCGTCCGAATCACGAACTCTGAGGTCTCTCCTCCGTCCTCGATCTCGAGCTTGGACCAATTCCTGAGTTTCCCTATCAGCTACCTGAGCTTCAAGTACCCGATCGACCAAAATCGGCCTAACTTGAAAATTAGCAAGTAAAGCCACATCTCGATCTTCTGCTTCTAACCTCACTCTCGTAGAACGTAAGTCTGCCAAAAGAGAAATACAACTCGCATACAACGCATTAATGCGGCCCTGAGACTTCCTGCTAAGTGCATCAGCAACAACATTTGCACGACCAGGGTGATAATCAATCGTGCAGTCATAATCACTGAGCAACTCCAACCACCTCCGCTGACGAAGATTAAGATCTTTCTGCGTAAAAAGATATTAAAGACTCTTGTGATCTGTAAAGATCCTACATTTTTCTCCGTAGAGGTAATGTCTCCATAACTTCAACGCAAAAATGATATCTGCTAACTCCAAATCATGTGTAGGGTAATTCAACTCATGAGGTTTCAACTGTCGTGAAGCATAAGCAATCACCCTACCATGCTGCATCAACACACATCCCAGACCATTCAAGGAAGCATCACTATAAACCTCGAAATCACCACCATCGTCCGGGAGTGCCAATACAGGTGCATGAGTGGGACAATACTTCAACTGCTGGAAACTCTGCTCACACTTATCATCCCACTCAAATTTAACATCTTTCCTCGTTAACCTCGACAGTGGTAAAGCAATCACAGAGAAATCCCTAACAAACCGCCGATAATACCCTGCCAAACCAAGGAAACTCCTCACCTCTGTGACGGTTCGCGGTTGCTCCCAATTCTCCACAGCTGCGACCTTTTGAGGGTCCACCAAAAAATACCCTGAGCTGAAATGATGTGCCCCAAAAACGCAATTTGGTCTAACCAAAACTGGCACTTGCTAAACTTAGCATACAATTGGTGTTCCCTCAACCTTTTCAACACCAAAGTAAGATGTCGAACATGCTCCGCTTTCGATTTAGAATACACCAGAATTTCGTCAATGAAAACAATAACAAACCTATCCAAATATGGCTGGAACACCCGATTCATCAAATCCATAAATGCAACTGGTGCATTCGTCAACCCAAATGGCATAACCAGAAACTCGTAATGACCATAACGAGTCCTGAATGCCGTCTTAGGAACGTCATCCCTACTAATCTTCAGCTGATAGTATCCAGACTTCAAGTCAATCTTGGAAAATACACAAGCACCTCGAAGCTGATCAAATAAATCATCGATACGTGGCAACGGATAACGGTTTTTAATCGTCACCCGATTCAATTGCCTGTAATCAATACATAGCCTCAAGGTTCCGTCTTTCTTCCTCACAAACAATACTGGAGCTCCCCAAGGTGAAGTACTAGGCTGAATGAAACCCTTATCCACTAATTCCTGCAACTGAACTTTCAATTCCCTTAACTCAGCGGGAGCCATATGATAAGGAGTCAAAGAAATAGGATTAGTACCTGGAAGCAACTCAATAGTAAACTCCATGTCTCGGTCTGGTGGTAAACCAGGTAAATCCTCGGGGAAAACATCGGGAAAGTGTCTGACTACTCTCACATCCTCCACTCTACTAGGAGCAGCCTCATCCAACACCACATGAGCTAAGTACCCCTGGCAACCTTTCGATAACAACCTTTTTGCTCACAAAGTTGAAATAACGCCATGTCTTACTGCTCGCCCACAAAAGTAACCACAGGTAGTCCAGGACGATGAAACGTAACTATTTTCCCGTAACAATCAATATTGCCACGATTGAAATGTAACCAATCTGTGCCCAGAATCACATCAAAATCAACAATGTCTAACGGGATAAGATCAGCTGGCATAACCACATCCTCAATTATCACTGGACATCCTGGGTACACATGATCTACTATACATCTCTCCCCTCTAGGCATAGCGAACTCTAAATCATACCCTAGAGGTGTGGGGCGAGGTTGCGTCACTTGAGCAAATGTATGAGAAATCACAGAATGTGTAGCACCACAATCAATTAATACTCTAGCAAAATAAACAAGGATATTTAACGTACCCATCATCAAATCCGGATTGTTCTGAGCATCTGATGCGAAAATTACTTAACACACAAATTAAACCCTCTTGTTGACAATTGTAGTAGATATGTAAGTAGGGATCGTTCTTAAACCGGGGATTAGGAGGGATTGCTAAACACTCTAAACTGACTCAAAATCGTAAAAACAAAGTTTAAACACTAAACTAGACTCAAAGAATGCAAAACTAAACTATAAAACACCAAAACAAACCAAAAGACTTAAAACAGCAAACAAACACTCAAAACTGCCTTAAAAACACTTTATGGGCAGTTTTGAACACTATACTCAAATCTGGACGAAATTAAGTTATCACTTGACTCAAAACACTTAAAAACATCAACTAAATTGATTTCTAACTAATCTAACACTTTAAATTAATGGGGGAATTGGTTTTGACGAAAATTAAGTAAATTAAGACAAGGACAAAGAAAACAGATTCTTTAGACTAAATTAGGTGAATTGATGAATGATGGGCTAACTAGAGGGTTCTTCTCCACACATGACACACTTGCATTCAAATTGTTTTCCAATTGCTTCTTTCAATAAATCATGAAACCCAATACCCCAAGTTAACTGTGAACAACACTTTTTTAACTTTCAAGTTTTCCTTAAGTTATTGAATTGGATGGGAATGCGCATACAACAACTCAAAACATTCTCTAAAAGTCCCTTACGTGAAAAGCACAATAAAGGTACAATCAAAGATCATTAAGTTTCATGAAAACTATAAGTATTGACGAAGCAATTGTTACTATGAAAAGCATGAAACTTTTGCCAAGAATTCACTTAACGCGATCGTCGATAAACGACCTCCACTACTAGCAAATATAAGGTTATAACTATTAGGTGAAATTCCCTTATATTTTAGCTTCAAATTCTTGCATGAAAAACTAAGTGGCCACCTTAATCAACACACAAGAATGAGTTATCAATCAAACAGTTAAGCAAATTGAATTCACAACTTATGAAATAACAATTGGATGTAATCAATTCATCTTGCAAGCATAATCATGGTATTGAATAGCCCCCTAGCCAAAAGGCTTAGTTCCTCATGTTCACAAAACAAAGGAAAATAGATTTATACATTGTAAATATAAGAAAGAGAACACCTAAATACTCCAACGATCCAATGTTAAATAGCTAGAATCTTCAAGCAATCTTCTTCCTCTCCTTTGCTACGGCACAAGAGGTTCTGGTGAGTTTAGGGGGTTATGGATGATGTAGAATGATGGATTTAGGTTTGGGATGGATGTAGGGGATGGTAAGGGTTGGTTTTGGGCAGAAATTATGGAGAATGGTGAAGTATTGATGTGTTAGAGGGATGGGATGATTTTCTGGCATGAATGGTGAATGAATCCCCCTTGTGGCTGCAACAAGGATGCTTATTTATAGGATTTCAGGAGTTAAAACCCTAGGTTATTTAGGTAAACAGAAATTAAGTCAAAAGCTTCTAGAAATAGGAAATCAAATCAGAAATTTAAAGGAAACTAACTAAAAGTTGCGGCAATGACATAAAACACAAAATGAATGTGTTTTAATGCAAGGAAATAGGAAAGAACCATCTCCCTTGCACGGCAAGGAAGATGAAAGGTCAAGGGAGGTGCGGATGTGATATAGGAAAGGTTTAAATGTCCTAAAACTAAAGGAAACAAGGTTCCCTTGCACGGCAAGGGATGATGAGAAAGGGGAAGTTGACATGGTGCACGGTAAGGGAAGGAAAAATGCAAGAGACCTTTGTTTTGTGTCCTAGAATGCATATGAAGTCTTCAAAGTGTTTGGAACATAAGGACAATTAGAATTTAGGAAATGTCAAACAAAGATAGGAAACCCTGGGCTTAACTTTCCTACTTCGAGTAGGAATCCTTGTGTGATTAGGAATCCTCATCCAACTAGGAATCCTCATGTGAGTGGGAAACCTCCTTCAATTTGGAAACCTTCTCGTGATAGGAATCCTTGTCGACTTCAAGTCTTCAATTATGTCTAATCCTTGTGCTCCAAGCATGTGATGATCATTCCAAGCCCAATTTTGCTCCAAAAGGCACCAAAATGCATCTTTTCACCAACTCCATCATATGAACCTGAAAACACACAAAAGAAGCATAAAGGACTAAAATAACTAAGGAAACACAACGTAAATGCACGAGAACAAGCCAATTAAGTCGCATAAATACGCTCCTATCAAATTCCCCCACACTTAGCTTTTGCTAGTCCTCGAGCAAAACAAACAAACTAAACAAAACGAAACAAAACAAAACAAACAAAAGACAATCTAAACCTTCCAACGTTGCCTCAGGGATTTCCAGTGCACATGACATGTTAAAATTCATTCTCTCCACAGATTTTAGTCATCTTCACACTTAAGTACATTCTTAATCATAGTCACCACATACTAGTTCACAATTAAGCATTTAAAACCAAGTTTTGAATGTAGTAACATGCCTTAGAGAATTTGCTCAATTCCTTACAAGATATGCACTCAATTTTCACTCAGATTTTCTAACTACACACCCTAATCTAGTTATATGTGAGAAGATTTATGTAAACATGAAAACGAACACTCACATATATGTATCACAAAGAAAGCAATTTATGGAGTTAATAAGCATGTTTAGATATGATCTCATGAATGGAACGCTACTACTTAGACGCGAGAACCAGTGACACCATATGCTCATACCAAATTCAAACTCCACAAATTGAAACACATAACACTCAAGATTGAAGTCAAGGGTTGTAATGGGGCTTGGGGTATTGGTTAACAATGGAAGGATAGGGATAACAAACATTCTTAAAGCATTGCAAGCAAAGTAATGAAATTGAGACTTAGAATTCACTTTAAAACACAGAAATCAACTTTTAACACAAAGGGAAGATCTAAGCAACACTCAGGGCCATATTCAACATTTTGGACCCTTTCTTCAACTACCATAACATGTGAACTTATTTTCATTTATTTTATACTCTTTTTTCTTTCTTTTCACAACTTTTTCTTTTTTTTTTTTTTTTTTTTTTTTTTTTTTTTTTTAATCTTTTCACCCGTGCCTATGGCACACTAACTCACATGAGAAATACTTCCCCCACACTTGTTTTCTGCCATACATTAATCAAAAGGAGTTCAATTCAAATCATGCTTTGCTATGCTTCAAGAATAAGGGTATGGATGGTCCTAATCTAGGCTAGGTGAGGATAATGTGGGTTAACAAAGAATGTAAGCTTAACAAGGCTCAATGGGGTTAACTTAAACATATAATGAAGTAGGATACACGACAATTTGGCTTTGGTGGTGGTCACTACACAACTTCTTCTTGAATATGTGTTATGCAAATCAATAACATGCTTCGAATGAAATGGGCATGAGTTCTAGCATTTGGAACTATATGATGAAACGCCTTCTAAGTAGTAACCAAACAAAGAATAATGAGATCATGCAACGACTTTAGAAAACAATAATGCACAGATTTTAACTCTACAAATAACGTTTAGGCTCAAGTCTCACAAGGTTGTAGCGTTTGTTTGAGTTCCTTCCTTCAAGCATGTTACAAAAACTAATTTTTCTTTTATGATTGCATGTGAAGTCATACATTATAACCATAACCAAGCATATACCAAGAGTAAATCAAACTTTTCTCCATGTTTATAAATCTTTTTAACAGTCATGCAATTAAAAACCAAATCCTCATCATTGTGTTGGAAGGTACCCTAAGACACAAACACACAAAAACGACTCAAATTCATTAAAAAAACACTTTAAAACAGCAAGGAACAACACTTGAAGTTATGGGTGATAAAATCCCAAGAATTTGCATCAAATATACTTAGTTACCCCCCCCCCCCACACTTAAATCAAACATTGTCCTCAATGTTTCAAGCCTAAAATCACACCAAACAAAAGTAAACACACAAACAGCAACTAAACACACTAAGCATGGCAGAATGTAAATAACAAAGAGAAGAGGTTAGGGACGCAAATCTGGTTATGGAGTGTAAATGCCATCCTCTCCTTGGTGATTGCATGGGTTGCCTCCCACGAAGCGCTTGCTTTAACGTCGTGCAGCCGAAGGATGGTGTGCTCATTCCCCATTGGAGGCCACGACATGCAATGGGATCTCCTCCACAACATGCCCTTCAACACTTTCATAATATGGCTCAATGAATGGGAGGGGGTAGTGATCCTCCCTGATGGTGGTGTTTTGGTTTCGAAAGTCCATGTAAATGCTCCCACCACTTTTAAATCGGTTGGGCACCTGCACCAAAGAAGGTAACAACCTATTAATTGAAATGGGAATTGAAATTTGGATTGAAGACTTACAAACATATTGTGGTGAAGGCTCAAAATCGGCAGCCTTATCAACAATGTCACCATGGCTACTTTCGGCCATATTGGGTGGTTGTAGGGCAATCACTCCAAGTTCTTCTCCGATGGTGGTTCTTGATACATCCTTCGTGATAAGTGTGGATCCTTTCGGCCCTATGTCCTTATGCACATCTATGACAAAACAAGAATGACTATCGTTAGGATTCTTAATAGAGTCATAAACATTGAATTTAATTATATCACCACCAAACTCCATTGTTAGTGCTCCCTTGGCCACATCAATCTTTGTTTGGGCTGTTTTCATGAACGGACGGCCTAGCAAGATTGGCAATGATGGAGCATGGCTCGAATCCTCCATTTCTAAGACATAAAAATCTGCAGGAAAGATGAGATGATTGACCTGCACTAAAACATCCTCAAGGACTCCCTTGGGATAAACATTAGAACGATCGGCCAATTGAATTATAACGCCATCTTGTTTTAACTCACCAAGGTTCATAGATGCATAAATGGAATATGGCATGACATTAATAGAAGCACCTAAATCTAACATGCATTGTTCAAATCTAGTGTTTCCAATTATGCATGGGATAGTAAAGCTCCCTGGATCCTTACATTTTGGAGGTAACTTTCGTTGCAAAACCGCGGATACATTTTCACTTACTTTCACAACTTCTTTGTTTGAAATTCTTTTCCTAGTTGTGCATTGATGCGAAAATATATAAGCACACAAATTAAAACCCTCTTTTGACAATTGTAGTATATGAATAAGTAGGGATCGTTCTAGACCGGGGATTAGGAGGGATTGCTAAATCACTTGAAAACTGACTCAAAAATGTAAAACAAAGGTTAAAACACTAAACTAGACTCAAAGAATGCAAAACTAAACAATAAAACACTAAAACAAACCAAAAGACTCAAAACAGCACCAAAACACTCAAAACTGCCTTAAAAACACAATCTGGGCAGTTTTGAACACCTAACCTAATTTGGACGAATTTGGGTTATAACTTGAATCAAAACACTTAGAAACACAAACTAAGACACTTTCTAACTAAATTGAACACTAAAGTAAAGGGGGATTTAGTTTTTGACGAAATTAAAACAAAGAGCACAGATTGTAATTAAAAACAGAATGTAAATACGAATTTGATGAAAATATGGATGGAATGCTAGCTAGAAGGTTCTTCTCCACACATGTCACACTTGCATACAAGATGACTTTTAGTTGGCCTTTCGATGAATCATGAAACTCAACACCCCGGGTTAATTAGGTTCGCTTAAATTAACCTTCAAGTTCTCCTTAAGTTAATGAATTGGATGGGATAGCGCATACACAATTCAAAACATTCTCCAAAAGTCCTTTACGTGAAAAGCACAATAAAGATACAATCAAAGATCATTAAGCAATATGAAAACTATAAGTGTTGACGAGGCATTTTTTTTACTATGATGAGCATGAAACTAGTGCCAAGAATTCATTTAACGCGATCGTTTATAAGCGACCTCCACTACTTGTGAATATAAGATTGTAACTATTAGGTGAAACTCACTTATATTCTAGCATCATATTCATGCATGAAAACTAAGCGTGCACTCTCAATAAACATACACAAATAAGTTATCAATCAAGCAGTTAAACAAATTGAATCCACAACTCATGAAATTCCAACCGAAGGTAATCAATTTATATTGCAAGCATAAACATGGTTTCGAATCACCCCCTAGCTAACTAGGGGTTTAGCCTCTCATGTTCACAGAAAGAGAAACAAAATTGAAATTAGACATAGAGAACAAAAGATTGATTACACCTAGAACGCCCAACGAATCCACTTTGAATTTCTGCACGTTTCAAGCTCCTCTTTCTTCTTGTCCTTGCTGCGGCAGAGATGTTTTTAGGGTGATTTGGATGTTATTTTGGGTTGGGAATAGATTTAGGGTGGTGAAGGGTTGCGGCAAGGGGTTGTGGAAGGTGTATGAAGGGTTGAATGGTGGCTGGAATGGTGGGAATTGCTGCAGCAGAGAAGGGTGATGGCTGTAATGGATGGAAAAGCTACGGATTGAAGGGAGAAGATGGAAGAGTGGCTGCGGCAGAGAGTGTTTATGGCTGAAGGATGAAAAGAATGAAATAAAAGTTAACCTAGGGTGCGGCTAAGTGGTGGAATATATAGGGTTTCAGAAAATAAAACCCTAGCTTATTTTTATTAACTAAAATTAAGTTAAAGGCTACTAGAATTAGGAAATTAAATCAGAAATTAAAAGGGAAGTGGCTGCAAGGTGCGGCTAGGGTTTAGTTTAGGAGAGGTGCATGTGTTTAATTGCATAACCTAGGACAAAATTACCCCCCCCCTTGCACGGCAAGGGAATGTGATAAAGGGAAACCCACGGCAAAGGGGTTTAAGGGGGCTAGGGCCTTTGTTTTGTGTCCTAAAGTGCCTACAAGGCCTTCAAAGTGGCTAGAAAATACGGACGCTTAAGATTAGGAAAGGTTACCAAAACGAGAAACCTAGGGTTAACTTTCCTACTTCAAGTAGGAATCCTTGTTGGAGTAGGAATTCATCGTTTCTTCAAGTCTTCAACTCATTCATTCCTCTTTTGCTCCAAAAGACTCCAATTTGCATCTTCTTGCACACTTTGGCCTTATAATTTGAAAATACACAAAAGTGACTTTAAACACTAAAATAACTAAGGAAACACAACATAAATGCACGAGAACAAGCTAATTAAGTCGCATGAATATGCTCCTATCAAATTCCCCCACACTTAGCTTTTGCTCGTCCTCGAGCAAAACAAAACAACTAAAGAAAACAAGACGAAACAAAACAATCAAAACATAACCTAAACCTTCCAACGTTTGCCTCAGGGATTTCCAATGAAACATGACATGTCAAAGATCATTACTCACATAGCTTTTAGTCTTCCTTCCCCTCGAGCACATGCTTAATCATAGTCACCATTCACTAGTTCGCATTTAATCAATTAAAACACATTTTGAATGTAGTAACATGCCTTAGAGAATTCCCTCAATTCCTCACTAGTTATGCACTCAATTTTCACTCAGATTTTCTGACTACACACCCTACAATAGTTATATGTGAGAAGATTGATGTAAACATGAAAGACTAGTACTCACATACGTTATAACAAAGAAAGCAATTTCTGGAGTAATTAAACATGTTTAGATATGATCTCATGAACGGAATGCTACTACTTAGATGCGAGAACCAGTGACACCATATGCTCATACCAAATTCAAACTCCACAAATTGAAATGAAAAACACTCAAGATAGAAGTCAAGGGTTGTAACGGGGCTTGGGGTATTGGCTAACAAGGAAAGATAGGGATAAACAAAAGTTCTTTAAGCAATAGCAAGCAAAGTAATGAAATTAAGACTTAGAATTCACTTAGAATGCAGAATTCAACTTTTAGACATATAGGGAAGATTCAAGCAACTCTTAGGGCCTAATTCATTGTTTTGGACCCTTACTTCAACAAACAATACTTTGGAACTCTTTTCACCTCTTTTCAACTCTTTTTCACTTTTTTTTTTCTTTTTTCTTTTTTTTTTTTTTTTCACAACTTTTTTTTTCTAGCCGTGCCTATGGCACATCATCTCACATCAATAATCCTTCCCCCACACTTATTTTCTGCAACACATTACTCAAGAGGAATTCATTTTCAGTCATGCTTACTATGCTTCAAGAACAAGGGTATGGGTGGTCCTAATCTAGGCTAGGTGAGGATAATATGGGTTAACAAAGAACATGGGCTAACACGGCTCAATGGGGTTAAACTTAAACACAAACTGAGTGAAGGGCACATGGCTATTTGGCTTTGATGGTGGTCACTACACAACTTCATCTTGAATACGTGTTATGCAACTCAATAACATGCTTTGAATGAAATGGGCATGAGTTCTAGCATTTGGAACTAAGTGATGAAACGCCTTCTAAGTAGTAACCAAGCAATGAATAATGAGATCATGCAACGACTTTAGAAAACAATGATGCACAGATTATTACTCTCCAAATAAACGTTTAGGCTCAAGTCTCACAGGGATGTAGCGTTAGTTTGAGTTCATTCCTTCAAGCATGTCCCAAAAACTAATTTTCCTTTGTGATTACATGTGAATTCGTAAACTATAACTACAAGCAAGCATAAACCAAAGAGTATATCAAACGTCCATCCATGTTTGTAACTAGGGGTGGGCACGGTGCGGTTTGGTGCGGTTCCACCCCTAAACTGAAACCGGAACTGAAATATATTAACGGTTCGATTCGGTGCGGTTCCACTTAAATTTATTACTAGAACATTACGGTTCGATCTACACCGGTTCCGATCCAGTTCTTGCTGGTTTACGGTTCCTAATAATAAATTATTTGAACACCAAATCATTATGCATTCAAATACATCTTCTAAAACTGATTACATAAAGTTGCATACAACACATCTTTTTTAATGCAAATGTAGTGACACCAAGTCAACAAAAAGAGACAACTAAAATACATATGCACTGATCAATCAGTCGCAGTCAACAAACAAAAAAATGATGAAGCAAATAGCAGGTTTTCAGACTTCAGACTTCAGAGAGCAAGCAGGAAGCAGCAGCTCCTGTACACAATCAATTAATCAAACAACATATAATCGAATCACACAACTTATTCCAGAGAGCAAGCAAAATCAAACAACTTATTTCAGAGAGGAAGCATGGGCTTCCCAAGTTTGAAGAAGCATCAAGAAAAATAAAAACCATCTCATGCTCATCTCATTCTTGCCGAAACTTCAATATAAAAGGTGTACATTCTTACAAGCTCCAAATAAATCCAAAAATTAGAGTCATAACCCACCTTTCCTACACATCTTATGCATTTGTAGTGTTCCTTTCTAGTCATACCCACAGATGTTATACTTACTCAATCCCAAATTTTAAAGCATTTAAACACATTTTGACTGCCATTATGCTCCAAATTTCAACTTGCTGCCACATATTTAAACAGAATATGCTGACAAATTTCAACTTGCTGCCACACACAAATTTAAACAAAATCTTATGCATTTTGACTGCCACTGATTGAAAGAGTAAATTATAAATTCCACTTACTATCAATAGATTCAATACTAACAAAAGGGAAAATATAAAAGTTAAAAATTAAGGAGAAAAGGTGATAAGGAAGGTGCTAAAAAAATTAAAGTTACATACATACCATCACTAGTAAAAGGTGATAAGTTAGGATTGAATAGTTTATGAATCCGCAATGCTATTGCTAGATGTGCCACCATTCCTTTTTTCTAGAACATATAAAAATTAAGAACTCATTAGCAAATAAGAAAGTAAGCATGCAATAAAACAAGAGAAAAAACAAAAACAAAGTAATGAAAAATAAATATTCATACATGTTTCAAGTGCTTCATAAAACTCTATATCTTCCAAGATTGTCTCATCGTCTAAAATTGAGATGTTATCTGACATCAACCAATTTTGAGTACAAATTAACCTCTCTACCATTAGAGGACTCAATGAAGAACGATATGAGTTCACAATCCTTCCTCCCGTGCTAAAGGCAGATTCTGAAGCTACCGTTGAGACCGGAATTGCAAGAACTTCCTTTGCAATTAGTGCCAACACTGGGTATTTAACACCATTCAATTTCCACCAATTTAAAATATCAAAATCTTGACCTACTTCCACTTTTTCATTGCGATCTAACAAGTACCTATCAAACTCATGGTTCGAGAGCACGGCATTACTTGCTTCAACTTCTTTTATCCAACTTTCATCCATTTCAGCTCGTTTTTTCCCCCTTCCATGTTGAGTTGGATTAGCCCCACCAATAGTAGCTATAGTACTAGTAGTATTAGAACAACTACTAGCACTAGAACCACTTGGTTGGTTGGAAGAAGGAACATATTCATCATATAGTTTGAAGATTAGGCTTTTTATCTAATCCTTTTTAGCCATGGCTTCATCAATACTACACCCACGACGCTTCAAAATATGTGGCACATAACCCAGTTTATATCTTGGATCAAGCACAAGTCCGACAAATAGAAAAGGATTCACTTTAACAAGATCACCCCAATACTTATCAAATTTTACCTTCATGCTTCGTGCCATTTCATGCAATATCAAGCTTGTGTAGGTTTGAGTCAATAACACATCTTCTTCGATGAACAAATCAACTATCTCTTCATCAATTGCAAGCAAATCAGAAAAAGTACTATGACAAGCCGGATGCAAAGTAACACTCATCTTCAATGTCATTTGATAGAACACTTTCAAAAAATTGACAAAAATAGCAGCATTACTCCAATCTTCCATATTTGGTGGCCCATACCTCTTTTTACCATTGGAAGGTTCACCCACCCGTTCTTCTTCTTCCGGCAAATCTTCACCAAACCATGACAAGTATGCAATCTCATCATCTCCCATTCTCACAAAAGCTTTTTCAAATTTCAAAGCATTCGTTAACATCAAATAGGTGGAATTCCACCTAGTTGGCACATCTAAAAAAACAAGACCCTTGCATTCAATTTTTTCCTTCTTAACACAACTCCTAAAAGCTTCCACCCTTTGTGGATAAGACGTTACATACACCAACACATTCCTAATAGCTAAGATGGATTTATCTAACGTCCTCAAACCATCTTGAACTATCAAGTTAACAATATGAGCACAACACCTAACATGCATGTGCTTTCCCTTGAGTATCATTCGTGAATTTTGCCAATGACACATCTTTGTCTTCAAATACTCTACTGCCACCTTGTTTGAAGAAGCATTATCGACCGTGATGGTTAGAACATTCTCCAAACCCCATTCTAGCAAACAAACCTCAAGCAGTTTTCCAATGGAGTTCCCTTTGTGATTAGCTATGACACAAAAGTTTAGTATTCTTTTGTGCAACTTCCAATTACTATCTATGAAATGTGTCGTTATTACCATGTAGTTTACCTTTTGAATACTTGTCCAGGTGTCGGTTGTGAGGCTAACTCTATGTAAGGCTAACTCTGTTTTCAATTTTGCTTTCATTTCATCAAACATGAGGACAAAGTGTCTCGCAAGTGTCCTACGAGATGGTGGATAAAAATGAGGGCAAACAACACAACAGAAAAACCTAAACCCTCTCCCTTCAACATGTGTAAACGGCAACTCATCTAAAACAACCATTTGTACCAACGCCTTTATGCAATCCTCTTTCATATTCCCCCTAGCCATAAGAGTACCAACACCATCATCAAAAGACAAAGTCTTTTGCCTTTTATCTAGATTTTTTCCCGGGTAACTTTTACATCTTCCTCCCTCAATATGTTTTCTAATGGTTGAAGTACCATTTCCAGAAGGGTTAGCTGCAAAGGTAGTAGAACAGTACTTACACCTAGCTCTCCTTCTAATTATTGTTTCTTTGGTCCCATCCGGCTTCACAATGTTTTCTATGTCATCGTATTCCACAAAATGCTCCCACACTGTTGACCTACGCCTACTGTAGCCAAGAGGAGGCAATGGAGGAATAACACTCAGTTGAGTTGGTGATTGTGCTTGAGTTGGTGATTGTGGTGGAGTTGGTGGTTGGGATTGGGTTTCAGTTGGTGGTGATGGTGTTGGACCCGGTAATGACGAAGGCGATGATGAAGAAACAGATGCAACAGAAGAACAAAAACCATGTGATGTTGATTGGTTCGTCATCCCTAACATAGACAAAAATAAAAATGCTACTGTTAAACTTAAACTTAAGCAATGCAGATGCTACTGTTGGACTTGGAAATTGTTTAAATTTCCAATATGCAGCACCTAACCTCAACCTTGACAAAAGAAATGAAGACTGATACAACATGCTAGACATATGGAGTTGTTGAATTATGAATGCACCTGACCGAAACCTAACCAACAAAAGTAAGGTCATACACTACGCCTAATAACATAACTGATTAAAGCGTACAAGATCTTATTTGTTTGTAATTTGTATATATAATGCATCACACTCCATGAATGCACATGTTAATTTGTGTTAATTTAGATCAGCACGTCTGGTTTCAATCTAATTAAATTGTGTTAAACATATCGCAGGTAATAGGCATGGATGCAAGTACACAATTGTGTTTCCATGAATTTAATTTACACATAGTGTAGTCTAATATCTGATTTCCTTAAGAAAAATTCATGGACCAGTCAATATTTAAAATTTAAATGATCATGTTGATTCAAAGCAATACTATTATGCGCATGAAAATTTTTTGCAGGGTTATTTCTCCTCATGATTCAATATGATTTACAGTTTAACTTCTCTTGTACGGTTAGTGTAATGATTTGAACTAATGTAAGGTTTTCTAGTTGGTAATCATATTGCATGTCAACCAGAATGGCATCACAACACTCTCTTCCAAATGCAAATGTAACATCGTCAACAACCATTAGCTCATAGGATACGACAGATTACACATTCACATGTGGGCATGTAATGTAAGAGAAAAAAAAATTTCTATAATGGGCTGCAAATCGCAAACTCGATTAACCATAAACCAACATATGCACATATGACCCAGAAACGCACATGATCTTTGCAATTTCACCAAGTATTTTAAGCATGTACAGAGTACAGTTAGATATAGATAGAGAAAATACCAAGGAGGGAGGACGGAGGACGAAGTGTCGGTGCCGTGAGCTGTCGCGGAGGAGGGATGATCAGGGCCGTCGCAGTTCAGGATGAGAGGTCGTGAGTGGGGGTCGTCGGGGTCGACAGCAATCAAATCACCTCCAAATTTGAGAACAATTCCCACATTACCTCACAATCCAAAATCCAAACTTCTCAACCAAAATTGAACTACGAATCCACCACAGAACCATAAAATTAACAAGCAGCAGAATTTTCCAATTCCAAACAAATTAAACTTATATGCCTATCCCTTTGAAAAGCTACAAATTTACCCAGGCTTCAATGTATACGGTTGCTGCGGCAACGACACCGGCACTGGCACGGACACCACGGGGGGCTTTGGCAGACTCGGTCTCAGTATGACAGTATCTGTGTGAAATCTGAAATGGGGGAATCAGGATTTAGGAATAGGAATGGGGGAAATCTGAAATGAGCGGCGTGCGTGAAGGTGTCTCCGTGTGTGTAAGTGAAAATGAACCCTAATTGGGATAGGATCCTCTGCTTTGCAATTTAGTGAAACCAATTTTTTCAACTTATTATATCACGACATGTGTGTGTGTGTATATATAATTTATTTATTTATTATTAAAAAAACGGTTCGGTTCGATTCGATCGATTCTTGGTCATTCGAAACTGGAACCGGAACCGGTTTGAACGGTTAGGTTCGGTTTTTCACTCAAAGTTGACTTTTCCGGTCAACACGGTTTTTTTTCGGTTTTTTTTCTTACGGTTCGATGCGGTTTTGCGGTTTGGCGGTTTTTATGCCCACCCTTATTTGTAACTGACACACCCCGACTGAGATCGGAGCGTGCTGGCCATCACACGAAAGTGACGTAGCCAAGTGCACGTGCGGAAGCTAATAGGGTAGTAATATATAAGTACGAATAATTTGAAGCTAGCATACAAAGTACTAAAATAAGTGCTAGTAAGTGAGATACAATTTCAGAGCAGGTCTATAGCAGCCCAAACAAAAACGACAACAGTAGTACGCCCGAAGGCGACCCTACAATGTGGAGTGTCTGTCAGAACGCCGGAAAGCTCTCAAGGGAAACCACCGCAACGGCTAAGCAACTAGAACCTGGAGGGGCGCAAAACAAAAGCGTGAGTGGGCAAAAACAAAGCTCTTTGAAAACCAATTAGCAAAATACATTCTAACCCCTCGCCGTAAAACCTGTATACTTCCCAGAAAATAAACATATATACGTATGTATAAACATGCCAAACATGCTCCAGGGTATGCCAATCATGCTCAAGATATGCCATGCCAAAATCTCATAATGAATGTAAGTGCTCAGGTATAATCGTATCAATCATATATAATCTGGCAGCCGGAGTCACCTAACGTGACCTGTACGGCTGCATATAGAGCTCTAATCTCAATCTCAATATCTGAACCTGCCCACGAGTCGGAACCACTCAAGGTGGTCTGTACGACAGGCCTGGGTGTAACATATATATACGCTCTAGTGCTACGATCACGTGAAGGCTGTGCGAATAATCGCGGGTCACCTACGAGTCGGAACCACCTAATGTGGTCTGTACGACAGGCCTATGCACCTAACTTGGATCCAAGCTGAGCGTGTGGTGCGAGAGGTGAACATCACGTGAAGGACTGTGCCCTACTCTGGGCGGGAGCACTAACACCGGGGGTGCAGGTTATGAGCTCTCTAAGCATCTCAAACTACTGCTGAATGTAAATATGAATACCACTTACCTGGCACTTACCTGTGCGTCCACAGCACCCAATATGCATATGTATGTATGCCACTACTAATGTGTGCAATGATGCCTAAACGACAATAATAACATGCATGGCATAAGGCAAATAACCCCTTTTTAAATCAATTTCTGGGAATATAAATGTATATAGGTATATACGGAAAACAAAAGCCCACTCACTGGTATGTAGAAGGGTCGTAGCCCCCCTGTCTCGCGTGTGCACGCTCGTCCTCGGGGTACGTGTCACCTAAATGCGAAACAACTATAAAAACGTTAACTTTAAAGCACATAACCCATTTCTCGAAATAACTTCTCATACATTGCTCAAAATGGACAAATGAATATACCAATGTGCTCTACACAACCTCAGGATCACAACCATATTTTTAAAATAATTTTTGGACCCCGCACGCGCCCCCACGCGCCAGGACAGGCACGGACCCACGCGCCCCCACGTGCGGCCACGTGCCAGGCACACTGACGGTGTCAACAGACGCCGTCAGGAATATTCCGTTAAACTGACGGAATATTCCGTTAAACTTAACGGAATATTCCTGCTTCTTCTCCGGCCAGTCCCTGACGCCGGCGCCGTCGCCGTCGCCGGCACCGTCGCCGGAAACCTGTAACTCGTGATATCTCGCTCGTTTTTCCACCTTTTTCCACGTTTCTTGCACCAAATTAAAGCCCTAAACTAGAAGAACACAACCATACACGTTTTAAGGTCTAAAACTCACTAGATTATACCTGTGCAAGCTCTCCAAAACCGGCCAACTCCACAACCAACGATCCTGACGTCCAAATTCAACCAACGAGCCACTCCCAAGCTCCTGGAAACCTCACAAAGACAACTACAAGCTCAGAAATCCTAAAAACTCAATGTATAACTTTTGCATGAACAGTACTCGAATCGGCCATCGTCGAAACGACGTGAAAACGAAGGATTTCTCACCTGAAAAGGGTATGGCTGAGCTTGCCTCGACCTCACGAGTTCAAATGTGTCCTTGGTTTCCTCGATCTGCAAAGGTTTGAGGGTCCTTGGTGTGTGTCCGTACACATACAGAAGGAAAAAGAAGAAAGAAGGGAGAGAGAGAGACACGGGACAGGGACAGAGGGAGAGGGAGAGTGAGTCAGTGTGTGTGTGTGGCCCTACTCTTGCCAACACCACACAAGACTACCAAAACATCACGAAAACCAATCAGGGGTAAAATGGTAATTTCACACATACGATCTAATAATCCCGGGACGGGATGTCACAGTAACTTTCTTTAACCATCATGCAATTAAAAACCAAATCCTCATCATTGTGTTGGAAGGTGACCTACGACACAAACAAACACACAAAAACAACTTTTTTTGGGTTTTTCAAAACAATTTTTCAAATTTTTATGGGTTTTTCGGATTTTTCGGTCAACACACTCTAAAATAGCTTAAAAACACTTAAAAACAGCAAGGAACAACATTGGAAGTTATGGGTGATAAAATCCCACGAATTTGCATCAACAACACTTAGTTACCCCCCCCCCCACACTTAAATCAAACATTGTCCTCAATGTTTCAAACCTAAAATCACACCAAACAAAAGTAACCACACAAACAGCAACTAAACACATTAAGCATGGCAGAATGTAAATAATAAAGAGAAGAGGTTAGGGACGCAAATCTGGTTATGGAGTGTAAATGCCATCCTCTCCTTGGTGATTGCATGGGTTACCTCCCACGAAGCGCTTGCTTTAACGTCTTGCAGTTGGACGAACATGCTCCTTAGCCTCACTTAGAGCCCACAGCATGGAGGGTGATGTCCTCCACAACCTGCCCTTCAACACTTTCATAATATGGCTCAATGAATGGGAGGGGATAGTGATCCTCCCTGATGGTGGTGTTTTGGTTCCGAAAGTCCATGTAAATGCTCCCACCACCTTTATATCGGTTGGGCACCTGCACCAAAGAAGGTAACACCCTATTATTTGAAATGGGAATTGAAATTGGGCTTGACGACTTACAAACATATTGTAGTGAAGGCTCAAAATCGGCAGCCCTATCAACAATGTCACCATGGCTACTTTCGGCCATATTAGGTGGTTGTAGGGCAATCACTCCAAGTTCTTCTCCAATGGTGGTTCTTGATACATTCTTCTTGATAAGTGTGGATCCTTTCGACCCTATATCCTTATGCACATCTATGACAAAACAAGAATGACTATCATTAGGATTCTTAATAGAGTCATAAACATTGAATTTAATTATATCACCACCAAACTCCATTGTTAGTGCTCCTTTGGCCACATCAATCTTGGTTTGGGCCGTTTTCATGAACGGTCTTCCAAGTAGGAATGGCAAGGGTGGAGAATGACCCGAATCCTCCATTTCTAAGACATAAAAATCTGCAGGAAAGATGAGATGATTGACCTGCACTAAAACATCCTCAAGGACTCCTTTAGGATAAACATTAGAACGATCGGCCAATTGAATTATAACGCCATCTTGTTTTAACTCACCAAGGTTCATAGATGCATAAATGGAATATGGCATGACATTAATAGAAGCACCTAAATCTAGCATGCATTGTTCAAATCTAGTGTTTCCAATTATGCATGGGATAGTAAAGCTCCCTGGATCCTTACATTTTGGAGGTAACTTTCGTTGCAAAACCGCGGATACATTTTCACTTACTTTCACAACTTCTTTGTTTGAAATTCTTTTCCTAGTTGTGCATAACTCTTTTAAAAACTTTGCATACCTGGGCACTTGCTTAATGGCATCAAGTAAAGGAATGTTTACTTGGACTTTCCTAAACGTCTCAAGAATGTCTTTCTCATGCTCCTCCTTCTTTGTTTGCAAAAATCTCTGAGGAAAAGGAACATTGGGTGGAACGGGGTTAGAATTAATCAATTTTGAACCCAACTTACCTTTGGTGGCCGAATGGGATGAGTTGGGTGCATTAGGGTCCCTAGGTAGTTGCGACAAGGGTGTTTGTACCCTTGCCGTGGACTTGCTTGCATCCTCCTCTTCATGTTGCAGCTTCCCTTCGTCATTAGGACCTGTCTTGGATGGTTTAGGACCTGCCCCAACTTCTTTTCCACTTTTCAAGATGATTGCATTGGTCGTTTCGAACCCTCCCTTTGGGTTTGGAATGGTTAAGCTTGGGAACTTGCCTTGGTCTCGGAATTGCCCTACAAACTCTGCAATCTGCCCAATTTGTTTCTCCAATTGATCCACCCTTTTTTCTTGATTTTGCATTGCTTTGGCTTGATTCTCTTGCCCCTGAGACAAATTAGTTAGTAACTTAAGAAGTGTATCATTGTCTAGGGATGTACCTGAAGCATTTGGGGAAGATTGTTGTGGAGCATGTATGGGTGCGTATGGCTTAGTGAAAAAACCCGGGGGTTGTTGTCTAAAGCCTCCTTGTTGTGGTGGTTGTTGGGGCTCCCTCCACTTGAAGTTTGGGTGGTCTCTCCAACCTGGATTATAGGTGTTAGAATATGGATCGTTCCTTGGTTAGTTTTGGCCTTGAAATCCAATTGCATTCGCGCTTTCCCATCCACCATTTTTGATTAGTTGTGGGCACTTCTCAGAAGCATGTCCTTGGATAGAACACACTCCGCATACAATTGGCCCTTGCATCCTCATTCCTTGGGCCATCTAAGACACAATGGAAGTAAGATTAGCTAATTGTGAATGAATGTCGGGTGTGGAACTTACCTCATGAACTTGTTGTCGTGGGGGTCCTCTTTGGCCTACTCCTTCGTATTGTTGAGCGTTCAACGCTCGATTAGCAATTAAGACCTTGGCAGCCATGGGTGTCTTGTCCACCAATGCTCCACCCACCGAGGCATCGAGCATTTGATGTTCAATTGGTAGGAGCCCCTCGTAGAAGTATTGTAGAAGTAACTCCTCCTTCATCTGATGCTGTGGACAAGAAGCAACAAGTGATTTAAAACGTTCATAATATGTAGGAAAAGACTCACCTACTTCTTGCTGAATTCCACTTATCCTTTTACGTAAAAGGATGATTCGAGAAGTTGGGAAAAACTTCTCCATAAATGCCCTCTTCATACTCTCCCATGATGTGACGGTTCAGGGAGCTAATTCATACAACCAATCTTTGGCTTTGTCCATTAAAGAGAATGGAAAAGCCTTCATCTTCAATATACTTCCATCGACGTTGACGGGAGTCATGCTTGAACACACCACGTCGAATTCTTTCAGATGCTTGTTCGGATCCTCCATGGACAACCCATGGTATTTTGGAATGTGGTGGAGCAAACTTGACTTCAACTCGAACTCTTCGGTCTTACCTTGGGCAGGTGAGGGATATTGGATACACAAAGGTGCGGCATTATCCAATCCCGAAGCAGAAAGCTCCTTGAGTGTCCGGTTGTCCATGGCCATGCCTTGTGGTTCTTCAAAAACCCTTGCCGTGACCTCTCCTTCCTCTTCTAGGACTTGTTCTTCAAGGTCAGGTTCCGGGCTTGATGGATTTGATTCGTGTTGCTTCCTCTTTCGTCTCAAAGTCCTCTCAAAATCGCTGTCAAAGTCTAAGATATGCTCACGAATCGGTTGAGAACTCCGAGTCATACACTACCTAAAACAAGAAAAACAAAACAAGGTCAGAAACTTTAACAAACTAAACTAAACAGAAAGTAACAATCCAAGGGATTAGCAACGTTGCTAATCCCCGGCAACGGCGCCAAAAATTTGATGCGAAAATATATAAGCACACAAATTAAAACCCTCTTTTGACAATTGTAGTATATGAATAAGTAGGGATCGTTCTAGACCGGGGATTATGAGGGATTGCTAAATCACTTGAAAACTGACTCAAAAATGTAAAACAAAGGTTAAAACACTAAACTAGACTCAAAGAATGCAAAACTAAACAATAAAACACTAAAACAAACCAAAAGACTCAAAACAGCACCAAAACACTCAAAACTGCCTTAAAAACACAATCTGGGCAGTTTTGAACACCTAACCTAATTTGGACGAATTTGGGTTATAACTTGAATCAAAACACTTAGAAACATAAACTAAGACAATTTCTAACTAAATTGAACACTAAAGTAAAGGGGGATTTAGTTTTTGACGAAATTAAAACAAAAAGCACAGATTGTAATTAAAAATAGAATGTAAATACGAATTTGATGAAAATATGGATGGAATGCTAGCTAGAAGGTTCTTCTCCACACATGTTACACTTGCATACAAGATGATTTTCAGTTGGCCTTTCGATGAATCATGAAACTCAACACCCCGGGTTAATTAGGTTCGCTTAAATTAACCTTCAAGTTCTCCTTAAGTTAATGAATTGGATGGCACAGCGCATACACAATTCAAAACATTCTCCAAAAGTCCTTTACGTGAAAAGCACAATAAAGATACAATCAAAGATCATTAAGCAATATGAAAACTATAAGTGTTGACGAGGCATTCGTTACTATGATGAGCATGAAACTAGTGCCAAGAATTCATTTAACGCGATCGTTTATAAGCGACCTCCACTACTTGTGAATATAAGATTGTAACTATTAGGTGAAACTCACTTATATTCTAGCATCATATTCATGCATGAAAACTAAGCGTGCACTCTCAATAAACATACACAAATAAGTTATCAATCAAGCAGTTAAACAAATTGAATCCACAACTCATGAAATTCCAACCAAAGGTAATCAATTTATATTGCAAGCATAAACATGGTTTCGAATCACCCCCTAGCTAACTAGGGGTTTAGCCTCTCATGTTCACAGATGGAGAAACAAAATTGAAATTAGACAGAGAGAACAAAAGATTGATTACACCTAGAACGGCCAACGAAACCACTTTGAATTTCTGCACGTTTCAAGCTCCTCTTTCTTCTTCTCCTTACTGCAACAGAGATGTTTTTGGGGTGATTTGGATGTTATTTTGGGTTGGGAATAGATTTAGGGTGGTGAAGGGTTGCGGCAAGGGGTTGTGGAAGGTGTATGGAGGGTTGAATGGTGGCTGGAATGGTGGGAATTGATGCGGCAGAGAAGGGTGATGGCTGTAATGGATGGAGAAGCTACGGATTGAAGGGAGAAGATGGAAGGGTGGCTGCGGCAGAGAGTGTTTGTGGCTGAAGGATGAAAAGAATGAATCAAAAGTTAACCTAGGGTGCGGCTAAGTGGTGGAATATATAGGATTTCAGAAAATAAACCCCTAGCTTATTTTTATTAACTAAAATTAAGTTAAAGGCTGCTAGAATTAGGAAATTAAATCAGAAATTAAAAGGGAAGTGGCTGCAAGGTGCGGCTAGGGTTTAGTTTAGGAGAGGAGCATGTGTTTAATTGCATAACCTAGGACAAAATTACCCCCCCTTGCACGGCAAGGGAAGGTGAGAAAGGGAAACCCACGGCAAATGGGTTTAAGGGGGCTAGGGCCTTTGTTTTGTGTCCTAAAGTGCCTACAAGGCCTTCAAAGTGGCTAGAAAATACGAACGCTTAAGATTAGGAAAGGTTACCAAAACGGGAAACCTAGGGTTAACTTTCCTACTTCAAGTAGGAATCCTTGTTGGAGTAGGAATCCATCGTTGGAGTAGGAATTCATCGTTTCTTCAAGTCTTCAACTCATTCATTCCTCTTTTGCTCCAAAAGACTCCAATTTGCATCTTCTTGCACACCAAAGCCTTATA